>NC_134362.1:186953982-187135450 GCF_048569485.1 Anomaloglossus baeobatrachus | reverse complement strand
GAGTGGGGGGCGGAAAGGGTTTGGAGGGGTCGGTCGGAAGGGGAGGCAGTACTGTAGATTATCGATCTACATGCATTGCTATTGAATAAAGCTGTTCTGCAGCAGCTCTTAGAATCGGCATGGTGCCACCAATCAGTAACTGCATGAAGACGGTTTATCCTGTAGGGAGGGGTCTTGTAGTGCGGCACTCTATGATGTTTTCCCCTCTCCCCAGTAGCGCCCTCCTGCTGTCGAAGCTGTATGGCACTTGCAGAACTCGGGTCTTGTAGGACTGGAGGATGTATTGGAGAGGGTAAGTGTTAAACGGGAACCAGCTCAACCTTAAAGACCCACTAATGGGCTGAACGCTCCTTTATCCATCTGTGTCCTGTCTGTACATGTGCACTCAGTCCGGCCGAGCCAGCGAGCGTCTTGTATGGGGAGAGGGGAGTCAGCTGCAGCGACATGTCCCCATTATATACTGTGACTAATCTAAAGCCTCTCCAGCTGCAGGGGCCCTCGCTCCGCCGTGGACTGGTTCTGCGGGGAGCTGCGCTCGCTGTTCCTGCACATGGAGAAGTCTCTGGATGTAGAGTTTTGTGAGCAGATGATATCCGGTGAGTCGCCTTACCACTAATTTCCCAGCCACGGCTCTTCATTAAAGGCCTCTTGCTATACAAAAAAAAAAAAATAGATTTTCTTTTTTTCATTATTTAATTTTGCAGGTCTGTAGCATCTGTGCTTGTGTCCTCACTTATTGCTTGTGCAAGCCCTACTCATTATCCACCTCCATGCCCACACATAATAATCTTTATTTAATAATCTTATAATCTTTATTTAAAGGGGTTATCCGGCTTCTTTGACATTTTTTTTTTTATTTCCCTATGGGGCTACATTGGGGCAGGTAAGTAGATAGAGACCACTTACCTGCCCTGCTGTCAGCCCCTCTCCCCCGGCTTAGAGGGGTCATGTGACCGCTCCTGCCGCGATTTTGCTGCTTCCGGTCATTTCATGTCTACATGGGCAGGGCCATGTTGACATGCAAATGTGGAAACAGCATGTCGCCTCCCTGCTGGGCTGTACAGTGTGATGAGCCCCGCCCCCTTCCCTGCACCCTCCCACACATTCCCCCGCACCTCCAGTAACCTCCCCCTGCACTGCTGTGGGGTCCGTGACCTGGGGGCGGGGCCTGGCGGCAGCTGCCGTGGTGTCAGCTCCAGCACCGGCCCCCTGCCCAGGATCGCACATTCAAATGTACCGGCATCGCAGATCACCGATGCCGGTACATTTGAAAGTGCTGATGAGAAGCAGCGCAGCGCAGCTTCTCATCACTGTCCCTCCGGCTGTCTGTGCTCTCTTCAGCACAGCGGTGACGTCACTACTGTGCTGAAGAGAGCACAGACATCGCACGAACGTGCAGGAGCGGCAGGGACCGAGGACAGGTGAGTATGTACTCCACATGTGTTCCCGATGGGGATGGGGATGAGGATGGGGGGGGGTTGCAGAGCCATATGTGTGCGTGTGCAGAGCCATATGTGTGCGTGTGAGGTGCAGAGCCATATGTGTGCGGTGCAGAGCCATATGTGTGCGGGTGCAGAGCCATATGTGTGCGGGTGCAGAGCCATATGTGTGCGGGTGCAGAGCCATATGTGTGCGGGTGCAGAGCCATATGTGTGCGGGTGCAGAGCCATATGTGTGCGGGTGCAGAGCCATATGTGTGCGGGTGCAGAGCCATATGTGTGCGTGTGCGGTGCAGAACCATATGTGTGCGTGTGCGGTGCAGAACCATATGTCTGCGTGTGCGGTGCAGAACCATATGTCTGCGTGTGCGGTGCAGAACCATATGTCTGCGTGTGCGGTGCAGAACCATATGTCTGCGTGTGCGGTGCAGAACCATATGTCTGCGTGTGCGGTGCAGAACCATATGTCTGCGTGTGCGGTGCAGAACCATATGTCTGCGTGTGCGGTGCAGAACCATATGTCTGCGTGTGCGGTGCAGAACCATATGTGTGCGTGTGCGGTGCAGAACCATATGTGTGCGTGTGCGGTGCAGAGCCATATGTGTGCGTGTGCGGTGCAGAGCCATATGTGTGCGTGTGCGGTGCAGAGCCCGATGTGGGGCTGTTATTTGCAATGCTGTAGTGATACCAGGTCAGGTGCTGGGGAAGAATACTGACAGGGAATGTGTGTGCAGGGGCCGGGCAGGGGGCGAGGCTGGACACTGGGGTGGGGCAGGGGGCGAGGCTGGACACTGGGGTGGGGCAGGGGGCGAGGCTGGACACTGGGGTGGGGCAGGGGGCGAGGCTGGACACTGGGGTGGGGCAGGGGGCGAGGCTGGACACTGGGGTGGGGCAGGGGGCGAGGCTGGACACTGGGGTGGGGCAGGGGATGGGCTGGACACTGGGGTGGGGCAGGGGGTGGGCTGGACACTGAGGCCGGGCAGGGGGCGAGGCTGGACACTGAGGCCGGGCAGGGGGCGAGGCTGGACACTGAGGCCGGGCAGGGGGCGAGGCTGGACACTGAGGCCGGGCAGGGGGCGAGGCTGGACACTGAGGCCGGGCAGGGGGCGAGGCTGGACACTGAGGCCGGGCAGGGGGCGAGGCTGGACACTGAGGCCGGGCAGGGGGCGAGGCTGGACACTGAGGCCGGGCAGGGGGCGAGGCTGGACACTGAGGCCGGGCGGTGACAGCTGTGACTGGGAGGTTTTGCACAGGAAGTGGTCAGT
This sequence comes from Anomaloglossus baeobatrachus, assembly GCF_048569485.1. Taxonomy (NCBI): domain Eukaryota; kingdom Metazoa; phylum Chordata; class Amphibia; order Anura; family Aromobatidae; genus Anomaloglossus; species Anomaloglossus baeobatrachus. The sequence continues at coordinate 187,132,746 of NC_134362.1, read as the reverse complement.
TTGCTGGATCTGAATGTAAACAAGAAGCTGCAGAGAATAAAGGGATAATTCAAGAGGAACAAAAGTTAGAAAACAAAAAATAACAATGTAGGTGTGATTTATGACAATACAGCACAGATAAACTCAAAAATTTTTGTTAAGCTAATGTCGGACAACCCCTTTAATAACCTTTTTTTTTTTTATAGCGCCAACATGATCCATAACGCTTTATATATATATATCAGCAACACTCTCCCCATTGGGGCTCACATCACCAGTGTTATTGGTGCCATTGAGGATGTATGGTTATGTTCACATTGTATTGAAGGCTTCCGTGCCCCTGGAAAATGGGATTTGGTCGCCATTGATTTTATTGATGCAGACAGTCACGTTGTGCTCCATCAGACAGAATTTTCGGCAGTCTCCACTTCAGGCACCATGATAGTCGACCACATCTTCAATCGTTGGAAACTGGCGAATACGATATCTGACAGAGCACAGTGTCAATGACCGTGGCCCCGCCAGCGCAATCATCCGAATCCCGAAAGCTTCAGACTTTAGCCCCTACAGTAGCCGAAAACGCAATATGAACATAGCCGGAACATTGCTCCGTCAAAGCTGGTTAAGGTCAGGTCGGATGCAAGAAGTGTTTTCATAGGACTAGATTGTTCAGTGTAACTTCGAGCACTAATAGCAGCCCCATGTAAGCAAAAATAAACCCTCTCTTAGCCTCCTTTGCACTATTGGAGCCCTATGGATGTATGCAAAGCCGATATCACTATGCATTGTGGACGTAATTCTCCAGCTCCTCCTATATATTTATATAGTTTATCCGCAGGTTTCCTGACTGTGCTGATTGGAAAAGCTTTCTGTAAATCATCAGCATCTGGGAAACAACCTGCATGTTCCAAGGTAAGAGACAGTCCAAGCAAAAATCCTCCCACCGATGCCTAAAGAGGAACCGTCGTCTTAATTTCTTTGTCGCTCCATTGGGAGACCCAGACAATTGGGTGTATAGGCTATGCCTCCGGAGGCCGCACAAAGTATTACACTTAAAAGTGTAAAGCCCCTCCCCTTCTGCCTATACACCCCCCGTGCTCCCACGGGCTCCTCAGTTTTTATGCTTTGTGCGAAGGAGGCAGACATGCACGCACAGCTCCATAGATGGGTCAGCAGCAGCTGCTGACTATGTCGGATGGAAGAAAAGTGGGCCCATATAGGGCCCCCAGCATGCTCCCTTCTCACCCCACTCTTGTCGGCGGTGTTGTTAAGGTTGAGGTATCCATTGCGGGTACGGAGGCTGGAGCCCACATGCTGTTTTCCTTCCCCATCCCCCTTAGGGCTCTGGGCGAAGTGGGATCCTATCGGTCTCCAGGCACTGAGACCGTGCTTCATCCACAACTCCTGGGAGCCTGCTGGATAGGAGCTGGGTATCGTTCAGGGACATGGCCCTGCTACTTGGAGGTACTCTGTGTCCCCGTGGGGACCGAGCACAGCAACACTCCAGCATTGCTGGGTGTGCTAGTGCACCGGGGACCGCGGCGCTGACCGGGTTAAATGTGCCATTACACACTCAGCGTCGCTGAGTGTGTTTATGTAGGGGGACTACCGCGCTGACCGCCGCCGCCATGTTTAACACTGAGGCGCGACTGGGACTTGTAGTGCGCCGGGGACTTCCGCGCGGCCGTGCTTTTACGGCGGCCGCGCTTATTACTCGAGTCCCCGGCTTTTTGCGGCCTAGTCTTTCTTCCTCCCGCCCACAGCCCTGACAGGCAGGGGAAGGGCGGGACACTGCACAGAACGAGCAGCACTGAGGGATGGAGCATGCTTTGCATACTCCACTCCCCTCACTGTGCACAGTGTGGCACCAGTTCCCGCACTTTCTGGGTCACGCCCACGGCTCCCTCCTCTCCTCAGGACGCCGGCAGCCATTCCTGTCAGCTCCTTGAACGCTGCAGAGGGGGACAAATTCTGACAGACCCAGGCAGGGACCCTGGTGGCCTCACAACCGCTTTAAGCGGGTGGTATGCAGCATCTGTGGTGCTAGCCCCATTTGTGCAGGAAGAGAGAGAACAATACGACCAACATCCAAAGTGCAAAAAGTGAGATCTTTATTGAGGGTAGGTGCAGGGCGGCACAGTACAAGTGAGACCACAGACAACAGATACTGACCATAAAAAACAGTATATCTCAAATTGTTAATACATCTATGTACAGTTCACATAACTCCAATCCCTAGTGCACATGGGAAACCATTGATTGTATATATAAATATGGGAGTATGGAATTAATCAAGGTGGACTAAATTGTCACAGGGGAGGGAAGAATTGTTATTATATCCCTCAGAATGTGCATTAGAGTCCAAAATATCCCAGATATATGTTAATTAATAAAGTCACACTATATACATAGCATATGCTGTTATCAATCTACAACTAACATGCTGGGTATCAAATTACTAAACTGAGGGGATGTGTGGGAAAATATACCACAGATTTAATGATCACCAAAGAGAGGAAAAATTTCCCCACATCTCCCAATCATCAAAATGTCCACCTAATGACAAGGATATCCCACAGTGCACAAAGGAATGATGTGATAATACTAAGTATACAGTCTAAATAAATGCCACTTAGTGACAGCCACAATTAGCCTTATTAATACCTAACATAGATTGTATATGACCATCACACGTCAATATAAGCAGTCAGCACCACTATGTGCACCAGAAAAAAGGGGAACATTGCCATGTATCACAATCATGTAGGTCTGCTAATAGCTCAAGTACCCACATAGAAGGGAAATCATATCCCGATCATGGCGCACACATGGTAGAGCACTATACCTGATTATTGGTGGTCAGTGGGTGTTGTCCGCGTCCTTCCCGACGGCCGTTTCGGCGAGATGCCTTCGTCAGGGGGCGTGTGACACGCGTCTGACACGCCCCCTGACGAAGGCATCTCGCCGAAACGGCCGTCGGGAAGGACGCGGACAACACCCACTGACCACCAATAATCAGGTATAGTGCTCTACCATGTGTGCGCCATGATCGGGATATGATTTCCCTTCTATGTGGGTACTTGAGCTATTAGCAGACCTACATGATTGTGATACATGGCAATGTTCCCCTTTTTTCTGGTGCACATAGTGGTGCTGACTGCTTATATTGACGTGTGATGGTCATATACAATCTATGTTAGGTATTAATAAGGCTAATTGTGGCTGTCACTAAGTGGCATTTATTTAGACTGTATACTTAGTATTATCACATCATTCCTTTGTGCACTGTGGGATATCCTTGTCATTAGGTGGACATTTTGATGATTGGGAGATGTGGGGAAATTTTTCCTCTCTTTGGTGATCATTAAATCTGTGGTATATTTTCCCACACATCCCCTCAGTTTAGTAATTTGATACCCAGCATGTTAGTTGTAGATTGATAACAGCATATGCTATGTATATAGTGTGACTTTATTAATTAACATATATCTGGGATATTTTGGACTCTAATGCACATTCTGAGGGATATAATAACAATTCTTCCCTCCCCTGTGACAATTTAGTCCACCTTGATTAATTCCATACTCCCATATTTATATATACAATCAATGGTTTCCCATGTGCACTAGGGATTGGAGTTATGTGAACTGTACATAGATGTATTAACAATTTGAGATATACTGTTTTTTATGGTCAGTATCTGTTGTCTGTGGTCTCACTTGTACTGTGCCGCCCTGCACCTACCCTCAATAAAGATCTCACTTTTTGCACTTTGGATGTTGGTCGTATTGTTCTCTCTCTTCTTGGTAAATTTTTGCGACTTATCCTCAGTCCCCATCCAGGATCCTATATATATTATGATGATTATTATCTATAATTGTATCTGGTAAATCATGGTGTGGCTGTGGTTTTCTTTGACCATTTGTGCAGGAGTGTAATTTTAAATTATATGTTTATACGATATACTTTACACTGTATGGTGCACAGTTGATTCTGGATATATATTGTGTTGCTCAGGGAAGACAACAGCATGGCGCCCATAAAAGGCAGGAGTGCCAAAACACAGGCTTACTATGCTGCCTGCGCCGCATGTACGACCCCGCTACCGGCAGGATCCACTGAGCAATCCAGACCGGTATCTCAGCACAGGGGCACTGTTCAATCATTGCTCCCTGGCCCCCCTCAGTTGGACCAGCATTGCCACTATGAGAAGGTACCCCCGGGGTGTCTCATAGATCCCAGGGTGAGGTCCCTGATACAGACCCCAGCCCCTGACCGACTAAGCGAGCTCGCTGGGAAATTCCCTCGACATCTGCATATTGGTCAGGGTCTCAGCGGGGGGAATCTCTGGATGATGAAGCGGAGACAGCTGATCAGGATTCTGATCCTGAGGCCGCTCTCAATCTTGATACGCCTGACGGGGACGCCATAGTGAACGATCTTATTGCGTCCATCAATCAAAGTTGGATATTTCTCCCTCAGCTCCTCCAGCGGAGGAGTCAGCTTCTCAGCAGGAGAAATTCCGTTTCAGGTTTCCCAAGCGTACACCGAGTATGTTTCTGGACCACTCTGATTTCAGAGAGGCAGTCCAGAATCACCGTGCCTGTCCTGATAAGCGTTTTTTTCTAAGCGCCTTAAGGATTCACGTTATCCTTTTCCCCCTGACGTGGTCAAAGGTTGGACTCAGTGTCCCAAGGTGGATCCTAGACTGGCGGCTAGATCCATACTTGCAGTGGAAGATGGGGTTTCACTCAAAGATGCCACTCACAGGCAGATGGAGCTCTGGTTGAAATCCATCTATGAAGCTATCGGCGCTTCTTTTGCCCCAGCATTTGCAGCCGTATGGGCGCTACAAGCTATCTCAGCAGGTCAAGCGCAAATTGACGCAGCCACACAGACGTCGGCATTTGCGTCTTACGCTATTAATGCTGTCCTGGACTCTGCGAGCCGTACGGCGGTTGCATCCGCCAATTCGGTGGTACTCCGCAGGGCCTTGTGGCTACGGGAATGGAAGGCAGATTCTGCTTCCAAAAAAGCGCTTAACCAGTTTGCCAATTTCTGGCGACCGATTGTTTGGCGAACGTTTGGATGAAATCATCAAACAATCCAAGGGAAAGGATACATCCTTACCCCAGCCCAAACCGAACATACCCCAACAGAGGAGGGGGCAGTCGAGGTTTCGGTCCTTTCGGGGCGCGGGCAGGTCTCAATTCTCCTCGTCCAAAAGGCCTCAGAAAGATCAAGGGAACTCCGATTCATGGCGGTCTAAGTCACGTCCTAAAAAGACCACCGGAGGTGCCGCTACCAAAGCGGCTTCTTCATGGCTTTCGGCCTCCTCAATCCGCATCCTCGGTCGGTGGCAGGCTCTCCCGCTTTTGCGACACCTGGCTGCCAAGGGTAAAAGACCGCTGGGTGAGAGACATTCTGTCTCACGGTTACAAGATAGAGTTCGCCTCTCGTCCCCCGACTCGATTCTTCAGGTTATCCCCGCCTCCTGAGCGAGCCGAGGCTCTTCTGTAGGTGCTGGGCACTCTGAGGGCAGAAGGAGTGGTGGTCCCTGTTCCTCTTCAGCAACAGGGTCAAGGTTTTTTCTCCAACCTGTTTGTGGTTCCAAAGAAGGACGGGTCTTTCCGTCCTGTCCTGGACACGTAACTGCTCAGCAAACACGTAAAGACCAGGTGGTTCCGGATGGAATCCCTCCGCTCCGTCATCGCCTCAATGTCCCAAGGAGATTTCCTTGCATCATTCGATATCGAAGATGCTTTTCTCCACGTACCGGTGGCTCCAGAGCACCAACGCTTCTTGCGCTTCGCCATAGGAGACGAACACCTGCAGTTCGTGGCACTGCAGTTCGGCCTGGCTACAGCCCCACGGGTTTTCACCAAGGTTATGGCTACTGTAGTAGCGGTCCTCCACTCTCAGGGTCACTCGGTGATCCCTTACTTGGACGATCTGCTGATCAAGGCACCCTCTCAAGAGGCATGCCAACACAGCCCCGACGCTTCTCTGGAGGCTCTCCAGAGTTTCGGGTGGATCATCAATTTTCCAAAGTCAAATCTGACACCAGCCCAATCGCTGACATATCTTGGCATGGAGTTTCATACCCTATCAGCGATAGTGAAGCTTCCGCTGATCAAGCAGCGTTCACTACAGAAAGGGGTGCAATCTCTCCTTCAAGGTCAGGCACACCCCTTGAGGCGCCTCATGCACTTCCTGGGGAAGATGGTGGCAGCAATGGAGGCAGTCCCTTTCGCGCAGTTTCACCTGCGTCCTCTTCATTGGGACATCCTACGCAAATGGGACAGGAAGCCGACGTTCCTCGACAGGAACGTCTCCCTCTCTCAGGCAACCAAAGCTTCCCTTCGGTGGTGGCTTCTTCCCACTTCATTATCGCATGGGAAATCCTTCCTACCCCCATCCTGGGAGGTGGTCACGACGGACGCGAGTCTGTCAGGGTGGGGAGCAGTCTTTCTCCACCACAGGGCTCAGGGTACGTGGACTCAGCAAGAGTCCTCGCTTCAGATCAATGTTCTGGAGATCAGGGCAGTGTATCTTGCCCTAAAAGTGTTCCAGCAGTGGCTGGAAGGCAAGCAGATCCGAATTCAGTCGGACAACTCCACAGTGGTGGCTTACATCAACCACCAAGGCGGAACACGCAGTCGGCAAGCCTTCCAGGAAGTCCGGCGGATTTTGATGTGGGTGGAAGCCACGGCCTCCACCATCTCCGCAGTTCACATCCCGGGCGTCGAAAACTGGGAAGCAGACTTTCTCAGTCGCCAGGGCATGGACGCGGGGAATGGTCCCTTCACCCGGACGTGTTTCAGGAGATCTGTTGCCGCTGGGGGATGCCGGACGTCGACCTAATGGCGTCCCGGCACAACAACAAGGTCACGGCATTCATGGCACGATCTCACGATCACAGAGCTCTGGCGGCAGACGCCTTAGTTCAGGATTGGTCGCAGTTTCAACTCCCTTATGTGTTTCCTCTGCTGGCACTGTTGCCCAGAGTGTTACGCAAGATCGGGTCCGACTGCCGCCGCGCCATCCTCGTCGCTCCAGATTGGCCGAGGAGGTCGTGGTACCCGGATCTGTGGCATCTCACGGTCGGCCAAACGTGGGCACTACCAGACCGACCAGACTTGCTGTCTCAAGGGCCGTTTTTCCATTTGAATTCTGCGGCCCTCAACCTGACTGTGTGGCCATTGAGTCCTGGATCCTAGCGTCTTCAGGATTATCTCAAGAGGTCATTGCCACTATGAGACAGGTTAGGAAACCAACGTCCGCCAAGATCTGCCACAGGACGTGGAAAATTTTCCTGTCGTGGTGCTCTGCTCGGGGTTTTTCTCCCTGGCCTTTTGCCTTGCACACTTTTCTGTCCTTCCTTCAAGCTGGACTGGAAAAAGGTTTGTCGTTCGGCTCCCTTAAGGGACAAGTCTCAGCGCTCTCTGTGTTTTTCCAGAAGCGCCTAGCCAGACTTCCACAGGTACGCACGTTCCTGCAGGGGGTTTGTCACATCGTTCCTCCTTACAAGCGGCCGTTAGAACCCTGGGATCTGAACAGGGTGCTGATGGTTCTTCAGAAACCACCATTCGAGCCAATGAGAGATATTTCTCTCTCACGCCTTTCGCAGAAAGTGGTTTTTCTAGTAGCAGTCACTTCACTTCGGAGAGTGTCTGAGCTAGCAGCGCTGTCGTGCAAAGCCCCTTTCCTGGTGTTTCACCAGGACAAGGTGGTTCTACGTCCGGTTCCAGACTTTCTCTCTAAGGTGGTATCCCCCTTTCATCTCAATCAGGATATCTCCTTACCCTCTTTTTGTCCTCATCCGGTTCACCAATGTGAAAAGGATTTGCACTTGTTAGATCTGGTGAGAGCACTCAGATTCTACATTTCTCGTACGGCGCCCCTGCGCTGCTCGGACGCACTCTTTGTCCTTGTCGCTGGCCAGCGTAAAGGGTCACAGGCTTCCAAATCAACCCTGGCTCGGTGGATCAAGGAACCAATTCTCGAAGCTTACCGTTCTGCTGGGCTTCCAGTTCCCTCAGGGCTGAAGGCCCATTCTACCAGAGCCGTGGGCGCGTCCTGGGCTTTGAGGCACCAGGCTACGGCTCAGCAGGTGTCAGGCGGCTACCTGGTCGAGCCTGCACACTTTCTCGAAACACTATCAGGTGCATACCTATGCTTCGGCAGATGCCAGCCTAGGTAGGCGAGTCCTTCAGGCGGCGGTTGCCCACCTGTAGGAAGGGGCCGTTTTACGGCTCTATTATGAGGTATTATTTACCCACCCAGGGACTGCTTTTGGACGTCCCAATTGTCTGGGTCTCCCAATGGAGCGACAAAGAAGAAGGGAATTTTGTTTACTTACCGTAAATTCCTTTTCTTCTAGCTCCAATTGGGAGACCCAGCACCCGCCCCTGTTTTTTTGTGTACACATGTTGTTCATGTTGAATGGTTTCAATTCTCCTATATTCCTTCGGATTGAATTTACTTTAAACCAGTTTATAATTTTTTTTTTTTTTTTCCTCCTTCTTGCTTTTGCACCAAAACTGAGGAGCCCGTGGGAGCACGGGGGGTGTATAGGCAGAAGGGGAGGGGCTTAACACTTTTAAGTGTAATACTTTGTGCGGCCTCCGGAGGCATAGCCTATACACCCAATTGTCTGGGTCTCCCAATTGGAGCTAGAAGAAAAGGAATTTACGGTAAGTAAACAAAATTCCCTTCTTTTTCCTATAAATTAATAGTACAGGTGAAAGTAAGAAACTTTGTAATATATGTTATCAGAGACGTCTGCTTCTTTCTCCTCCAGGATCCTTCATTCTCAATTCATAGGTAAAATGTGTCTTCAGTGAATACAGATTTCCCATTACTCAGGAGATGACAGTTGGTGCTTATAAGATTCTATGGAGGAGCAAGAGGAAGACACTGACATTCTGTGATAGCTCTCCATAGAACATTACAAGCAACGACTGTCATCTATCTAACGTTCTATGGGCAATGGTAACAGAATGTCAGTGTCGTCTTCTAGCTCTTCCATAGACTCTTAGGAGATGACAGTTGATGCTTATAAGAGTCTATGGAGGAGGGAGGAGCTAGAGACGCTGACATTCTGTCACAGTTCTCCATAGAACATTAGATAGGAGATGACAGTTGATGCTTATAAGAGTCTATGGAGGAGGGAGGAGATAGAGGAAGACACTGACATTCTGTCACAGTTCTCTGTAGAACATTACAAGCATCAACTGTCATCTCCTATCTAACGTTCTATGCAGAACTCTAACAGAATGTCAGTATCTTCCTCTAGCTACTCCTCCATAGAGTCTTATAAGCATCAACTGTCATCTCCTAAAAGTCTATGGAGGAGCTACAGGAAGACACTGACATTGTCACAGTTCTCCATAGAACATTACAAGCACCAACTGTCATCTATCTAATGTTCTATGGGGAACTGTAACTGAATGTCAAGGTCTTCCTCTAGCTCCTCCATAGACTCTTAGAAGATGACAGTTCGTCCTTAGTCTATGGAGGAGGGAGGAGCTAATGGAAGACACTGACATTCTGTCACAGTACTCCATTGAACATTAGGCTATGTGCGCACGTTGCGTACAAGCCCTGCAGAAATTTCTGCAGCGATCTGAAGAGCACATGTGCGCTTTAGATCGCTGCAGAAATGTCCGTAGTGAGCGCCGATTCCATGCGCTCTGCCTGCAGCTCCTGCCATAGACAGAGCAGGAGCTGCCGGCAAAGCGCAGGAAAGAAGTGACATGTCACTTCTTTTTGCGCAGCGCTTCGGCAGTAGCCGAAGCGCTGCGCTCTTAAACGCCACGTGCGCACGGCCCCTGCACAGTCTCCATAGACTGTGCAGGGGACGCAGGACGCATGCAGTTACGCTGCGCTACAAAGCGCAGCGTAACTGCATGTTTTTACGCGACGTGCGCACATAGCCTTACAAGCACCAACTGTCATCTATCTAATGTTCTATGGGGAATGGTAACAGAATGTCAGTGTCTTCTTCTAGCTCCTCCTCCATAGACTCTTATAAGCAGCAATTGTCATCTCCTAAAAGTCTATGGAGATGCTAGAGGAAGACACTGACATTCTGTCACAGTTCTCCGTAGACCATTAGATAGGAGATGACAGTTGATGCTTATAAGAGTCTATGGAGGAGGAAGGAGCTAGAGGAAGACACTGCCAATCTGTCACAGTTCTCCATTGAACATTACAAGCACCAACTGTCATCTATCTAATGTTCTATGGGGAATGGTAACAGAATGTCTGTCTTCTTCTAGCTCCTCCTCAATAGACTCTTATAAGCATCAACTGTCATCTCCTAAAAGTCTATGGAGATGCTAGAGGAAGACACTGCCATTCTGTCACAGTTCTCCATAGAACATTACAAGGACCGCCATCTCCTATCTAACGTTCTATGGGGAACTGTAACAGAATGTCAGTGTCTTCCTCCAGCTCCTCCATAGACTCTTAGGAGATGACAGTTGGTCCTTATAAGAGTCTATGGAGGAGCTGTAGGAAGACACTGACATTCTGTTACAGCTCTCCATAGAATATTAGATAGGAGATGACAGTTGGTGCTTGTAATGTTCTATGGAGAACTGTAACACAATGTCAGTGTTTTCCTCTAGCTCCTCCCACTTCCATAGACTCTTATAAGCACCAACTGTCATCTCCTATCTCACTAATGGAAACATCCGTCTTTTGATTTTACCCATGAATTTAGAGTGAAATATCAGTCCTAGCGGAGAAAGAAGCAGATTTCTTTGATGAGATTATTACAAATTTGCTTAAATTCACCTGTATTATGGATTTATGTAATAAAAATGACGGTTACTGTAGAGTTATAACACTGTTTATTTTCCATTTCAGATTTCCCTCTCCATATTGGATAAGATGCTTTCATGTAAGTCACTTGGGTTTTAATCGCACCTGAAATATACACTCAATACTGTAGTTCGGGGCTGCATTCACAATTCCACAGGCTTCAGAGCTGAAATCCAGAAACTTTTCACAATCACTGTTGGCCTAACGATTGCTCTTGAATTGCCGGGATCTTTACAGTCATCCAATATGCATCATGGGAGCTCAGCTAATTGTTTCTGTCAACCAGCTTGCTGACTGTTTCCAGCAGAATTGCAAATTCATGACTGTTTCCATCAGAAACCAGCAGAATTGCGAATGCAGCTCTGCACTGTAATAAGTGGGATCTAAAGATGGGCGGCCCCTTTTACGTTTTCCCATAGCTATACAGTAATGAAGGATGCATTCGTTCTTTCTTCAGCGCTCTATTGGGAGACCCAGACGATTGGGGTATAGCTACTGCCCTCCGGAGGCCACACAAAGCACTACACTAAAAAGTGCAAGGCCCCTCCCCTTCTGGCTATACCCCCCCGTGGTATCACGGGTTCTCCAGTTTTCAAGCTTTGTGCGAAGGAGGTCAGACATCCATGCATAGCTCCACAGATTTTAGTCAGCAGTAGCTGCTGACTATTTCGGATGGAAGAAAAGAGGGCCCATATAGGGCCCCCAGCATGCTCCCTTCTCACCCGTTGATGGTGTTGTAAGGTTGAGGTACCTATTGCTGGTACGGCGGCTGGAGCCCACATGCTGTTTTCCTTCCACATCCCCCTGAGGGGCTCTGAGGAAGTGGGATCCTGCCGGCCTCAAAGCTCTGACGCCGGGCTCCATCCACAGACCCATTTGAACCTGCTGGATACGGAGCTGGAGTACCGTTCAGGGACATGGCCCTGCACCTTACAGGTACTCTGTGTCCCCGTACACACAGGCACAGCACACTCCAGACTTGCTGGGTGTGCTAGTGCGCCGGGGACAGTAATGGGTTACAGTCACTGCAGCTTTGCTGAGTGACTTTGTGTTTTGGGAACTACCGCGCCGGACGCTCCGGGAGCGGCGGCGCGGCTGGGACTTGTAGTTCGCCGGGGACTGGGCGCCGACCGCGCTTTTACGGCGGCGGCGCTTATAAATCCAGTCCCCGGCTTCTGCGGCCTAGTGCCGCTTCGTTCCCGCCCCCTCCCTGTCACTCAGGGAAGGGGACAGACGCTGAGCAATCAGCAGCGCCGAGGGCTGGAGCCTTTTTACATGCTCCAGCCCTCTCACTGCACACTGTCGGACGCCGGATTCCCGCTCTGCCTTGGGGGCACGCCCACGGCCCGCCCCTCCTCACACGAGCTGGGGAAGAAGCCGGCAGCCATTACTGCAGTCCGAGCTCGGACTTTCGGCAACCAGGCAGGACGGTGGCGATCATACACCCGCTTATAGGCGGGCGGTAAGCGGCACACATAGTGCTGACCCCAATATATACTGCAGTGTGTACATGTGTTGTTTTTAACTGCATAGGTCGCTATATGCCCGCTTGGGGAGCGACACATCAGCAGCAGGAAAGCAGGTGTGCTAAGGCACAGGCTTTCTAGGCTGCTTGTATTGCACGACTGAGGTGTTCATTTGTGTTTATGCTTATATGCTATACATTGCACTGTACAGTCGCTAGTCTTAGCTATATTCTCCTGGAATGGCTAGACTACAGCAGCAGAAAACCAAGGGTGCTGGGGCACAGGTTTTTTTCTATGCTGCTTGTATTGCATGGGCTGCAGTGTGCATTTGTACTTGTGCTTGTATGCTATACATTGCACTGTATGGTCACTCTTCTGGGCCATATTCCCCTAGATGACTAGTCTACAGCAGCAGAAGAGCTGGGGTGCCAGGGCACAGGCTTCTATGCTGCTTGGATTGCATGTGCTGCAGTGTTCATTTGTACTTGTGCTTGTATGCTATACATTGCACTGTAGGGTCACTCTTCTGGGCTATATTCCCCTAGATGACTAGTCTACAGCAGCAGAAGAGCAGAGGTGCCAGGGCACAGGCTTCTATGCTGCTTGTATTGCTTGTGCTGCAGTGGTCTTTTGTACTTTATGCCTGTATGCTATACATTGCACTGTACGGTCACCAATCTTGGCTATATACTTCTAGATGGCTAGTCGGCAGCGGCAAAAAAGCAACACAGATTTTCAGTGCTGTTTTTACTACATGGGATGCTGTTCATGACACCGTCCCATTGTGTGCATGCTCCCCTGTAGCACGTCGTCTGCCGGGGTCTCTAGCACTTCGTCTGCCGGGGTCTCTACTAGTTGGGGCCAAAGAAACCACCTGTCAACCCTGTCCATGGACAGGGACGGAGTAGTCATAATATAGAGACTTGCAGTCCAGACAGGCCATGGGCAATCTACTTGACCAAAAGGCAGCTCTTCAGGGCTTTGATACTGACATCGCTCTCAATCCGGATACACCGGATGGTAACGCCATACGGAATGTCCTATACCGTCCATCAATGGAAGGTTGGATCTTTCTCCCTCAGCTCCCCCAGTGGAGATAGGAGACGAACAGGAGAAGTCCCTTTTCAGTATCTCTCACAGATATTGAGTATTTTTCTGGCCACGCTGACTTCAGAGAAGCAGTCCAGGAACACCACGCTTACCAGATAAGCGTCTTCTCCAAACGTTTTTAGGATACACGTTATCCCTTTTCCCCTGACGTGGTCAGCGCTGGACCCAGGGTCCAAAGGTGGATTCTCCAATCTCCAGGCTTGCATCTAGAGCCATAGTTGCACTGGAGATGGGGCTTCACTTAAAGATGCCATTCACAGACAGATGGACTTTGGTTGAAATCTGTCTAGGAAGCTATCGGCGTGTCGGTTGCTCCGGCATCCACAGCCGTATAGGCAACCTAACCTTTTCAGCTGTTCTTGCGCAGCTGGCCTTGAGCACAGGGACATCTGTACCGCAGAGGCGTCCGTAATCCCGCAATGTCTGCACTGCGACTTACCCTGTTAATACTGTCCTAAAAGTACAGTCGAGGTTTCGGTCCTTCTCAAGCTCCGGCAGGTCCCAATTGTCCTCGTGCAAAAGGGCTACAAAACCTCAGACGGGCTCAGATTCCGGCCGGGCTCAATCACGCCCAAGGAAGGCAGTCGGAGGAACCGCTACCAAGGCGGTCTCCTCAGGACTCTCAGCTCTCTCTCTCTCTCTCCGCATCCGCGGTTGATGGCAGACTCCCCCGCCTTTGGCGACATTTAGCTGCCACAGGTCACAGACCGGTGGGTGACGGACATTGTGCTCACGTGCACAGGACAGTGTTCTGTTCTCGTCCTCCGACTCCATTCTTCAGAACGGCCCCACCCCCCACCGAGCAGATGCCCTGCTGCAGGCGGTGGACGCTCTAAGAGCAGAAGGAGTGGTGATCCCTGTCCCCCCTCAGGAACGAGGGCGAGGGTTTGTACTCCAATCTCTTTGTGGCTCCAAAAAAGGACGGTTTCTTCCGTCCTGTTCTGGTCCTGAAACTGCTCAACGAGCATGCGAACGCCAGGCGGTTCCGGATGGGATCCCTCCGATCCGTCATTGCCTCAATGTCTCGAGGAGACCTCCTTGCCTCAACAGACATCAAAGATGCCTATCTCCACGTGCCAATTGCTACGGAGCACCAACGTTTTCTACGTTTTGTGATAGGAGACGAACATCTTCAGTTCGTAGCTCTGCCATTCAGTCTGGCGACAGCCCCACGGGTGTTCACCAAGGTCATGGCAGCAGTGGTAGCAGTCTTGCACTCTCAGGGACACCCGGTGATCCCGTACTTGGACGATCTACTCGTCAAAGCACCCTCCCTCGAGGCATGCCAACGCAGCCTGAATGTTACGCTGGAGACTCTCCAGACTTTCGGGTGGATCATCAATTTGGCAAGGTCAAATCTGTCTCCGACTCAATCACTAACGTATCTCGGCATGGAGTTTCATACTCTATCAGCAAGAGTGAAGCTTCCGCTGAACAAGCAGCGTTCACTGCAGACAGAGGTGCAGTCTCTCCTTCAAGGCCAGTCGCACCCCTTAAGGCGCCTCATGCACTTCCTAAGGAAGATGGTGGCAGCCATCGAGGCAGTTCTCTTTGCGCAGTTTCATCTGCGCCAACGGCAATGGGACATTCTCCGCCAATGGGACGGGCAGTCAACCTCCCTGGACAGGGAAGTCTCCCTTTCCCTGACGGCCGAGGACTCTCTGCAATAGTGGCTTATTCCCACCTCATTGTCATAGCCCCCATCCTGGGCAGTGGTCACGACAGATACGAGTCTGTCAGGGTGGGGAGCAGTTTGTCTCCGCCACATGGCTCAGGGGACGTGGACTCAGCAGGAGTCCACCCTTCAGATCAATGTTCTGGAAATCAGGGCAGGGTATCTTGCCCTACTAGCTTTCCAGCAGTGGCTAGAAAGTGAGCAGATCCGAATCCAGTCGGACATCTCCACAGCGGTGGCATACATCAACCACCAAGAAGGGACGCGCAGTCAGCAAGCCTTCCAGGAAGTCCGGCGAATCCTCATGTGGGTGGAGGACACAGCATCCACCATATCCGCAGTTCACATCCCGGGCGTAGAAAACTGGGAAGCAGACTTCCTCAGTCGCCAGGGTATGGACGCGGGGGAATGGTCCCTTCACCCGGACGTGTTTCAGGAAATCTGTTGCCGCTGGGGGGTGCCGGACGTCGACCTAATGGCGTCTCGGCACACCAACAAGGTCCCGGCATTTATGGCACGATCGCGCGATCACAGAGCTCTGGCGGCAGACGCCTTAGTGCAAGATTGGTCGCAGTTCCGGCTCACATATGTGTTTCCACCTCTGGCACTCTTGCCCAGAGTACTGCGCAAAAATCAGATCCGATTGCAGCCGCGTCATACTCGTCGCACCAGACTGGCCGAGGAGATCGTGGTACCCGGATCTGTGGCATCTCACGGTCGGCCGACCGTGGTCACTACCAGACCGACCAGACTTACTGTCCCAAGGGCCGTTTTTCTCCATCGGAATTCTGCGGCCCTGAACCTGACTGTGTGGCCTTTGTGTCCTGGATCCTAGCGTCTTCAGGATTACCCCAAGGGGTCGTTGCCACCATGAGACAGGCTAGGAAGATTTTCTTAATCTGGTGCTCTACTCAGGGAGTGTCTCCCTGGCCATTTGCATTGCCTACTTTTCTTTCCTTCCTACAATAGGAGTTAGAAAAGGGCTTGTCGCTCGACTCCTTCAAAGGGCAAGTCTCAGCACTATCCGTGTTTTTTCAGAAGCGTCTAGCACGTCTTTCTAAGGTGCGCACGTTCCCGCAGGGGGTTTGTCATATCGTACCCCCGTACAAGCGGCCGTTAGATCCATGGGATCTGAACAGGGTTCTAGTTGCTCTCCAGAAGCCGCCTTTCGAGCCTCTGAAGGAAGTTTCCTTTTCTCGCCTGTCACAGAAGGTGGCGTTTCTCGTTGCGATCACATCGCTTCGGCGAGTGTCTGAGCTGGCAGCTCTGTCATCCAAGGCTCCCTTCCTGGTGTTTCACCAGGACAAGGTAGTGCTGCGCCCCATTCCGGAGTTTCTCCCTAAGGTCGTATCCTCGTTTCATCTTAATCAGGATATCTCCTTACCGTCCTTTTGCACTCATCCGGTTCACCCCTGTGAGAATGATTTACGTTTGCTAGATCTGGTGAGAGCACTCAGAATCTACATTTCCCGCACGGCGCCCATACGCCGTTCCGATGCCCTTGTCGCTGGTACGCGCAAGAGGTTGCAGGCTTCTAAAGCCACCCTGGCTCGATGGATCAAAGAACCAATTCTGGAAGCCTACCGTTCTGCTGGGCTTCCGGTTCCTTCAGGGCTGAAAGCCCACTCAACCAGAGCTGTGGGTGCGTCCTGGGCTTTGCGACACCAGGCTTCGGCTCAACAGGTGTGCCAGGCAGCTACCTGGTCGAGTCTGCACACTTTCACCAAACATTATCAGGTGCATACCTATGCTTCGGCGGATGCCAGCCTAGGTAGAAGAGTCCTGCAGGCGGCAGTGACATCCCCGTAGGGGAGGGCTGTTTTGCAGCTCTAACATGAGGTTTCTCTTTACCCACCCAGGGACAGCTTTTGGACGTCCCAATCGTCTGGGTCTCCCAATAGAGCGCTGAAGAAGAAGGGAATTTTGTTACTTACCGTAAATTCCTTTTCTTTTTCGCTCCTAATTGGGAGACCCAGACAGTGGGTGTATAGCTACTGCCTCTGGAGGCCGCACAAAGAACTACACTTAAAAGTGTAAGGCCCCTCCCCTTCTGGCTATACACCCTCCCGTAGGAGTACGGATTCCTCAGTTTTAGCTTTGTGCGCAGGAGGTCAGACACGCACGCATAGCTCCATTGTTTTTAGTCAGCAGCAGCTGCTGACTATGTCGGATGGAAGAAAAGAGGGCCCATACAGGGCTCCCAGCATGCTCCCTTCTCACCCCACTGTATGTCGGAGGTGTTTGTAAGGTTGAGGTACCCATTGCGGGTACGGCGGCAGGAGCCCACATGCTGATTCCTTCCCCATCCCTTTTTACAGGGCTCTGGGTGAAGTGGGATTTACTGGTCTCCAGGCACTGAGACCGTGCTCCATCTACAGCCCCTGGAGAAGATGCTGGATGGAGCGGAGTACATCAGGGACATGGCCCTGCTTCCTCAAGGTACTCTGTGTCCCCGTGCATTTGGCGCTCACACCGCAGCATGCTGGGTGTTGTAGTGCGCCGGGGGACATCAGCGCTACGGCGCTTGTGCCATGGCCTCATTCAGCTTCGCTGAAGCAGGCACACTTCTGGGAATCGGTCGCGCCGGCCGCTGGGACTGCGGCGCGGCTGGCACTTGTGGTGCGCCGGGGACTTCAGCGCGGCCCGCGCTTTTACGGCGGCCGCGCTGATAACTCGAGTCCCCGGCTTTTGCGGCCTGCTTCCGTTCGTTCCCGCCCCCAGACCTGCCAGTCAGGAGAGGGGCGGGACGCTGGCCACTTCTGGAAATCGGTCACGCCGGCCGCTGGGACTGCGGCGCGGCTGGCACTTGTGGTGCGCCGGGGACTTCAGCGCGGCCCGCGCTTTTACGGCGGCCGCGCTGATAACTCGAGTCCCCGGCTTTTGCGGCCTGCTTCCGTTCGTTCCCGCCCCCAGACCTGCCAGTCAGGAGAGGGGCGGGACGCTGGCCAGTGCATCAGCGCCGAGGGCTGGAGTCGTTTTTACATACTCCAGCCCTCACAATCGGCACAGAGGGGACACTGTTTCCCGCACTTTTGTTTGGGAACTCCCACGGACCGCCCCTCTCCACAGACGCCGGCAGCCATTCCTGCTGACACGCTGAGCTGCAGAGGGGAGCCGGGGAGACCCAGACAAGGAATTCTGCGCCTCTTACCCGCTATTCAGCGGGCGGTAAGCAGCCCTCAGGGCTCACCCCCTCTTGTGCCAGTAGTATTCTTAGTATTTTGTTTCTACAAATACTTGGTATTACATAGCGCTGGTCGCCCTTTGGCTATAGACTCTCTCACATTGCAGAGAGCCAGCAGCATGTCGTCCGTAAAACGCAAGGGTGCCAAGGCACAGACATTATATGCTTCCTGCACCGCATGTGGGACTTTTCTACCAGCAGGCTCCACGGACCCCCATTGTGTGCAGTGCTCGGCCCCTGCGGCGCTTGCACAGTCGGGACCTCTGCTGGACGTGACCCAGGGTGTACCACCTGTGAATGCTGTCCAGGTGACAGGAACTGAGTTTGCAGCTTTTGCTGACAGAATGTCTCTCACTATGTCACAAATTCTTGACACATTGCGAGCTAGGCCTGTACTTCAGGCCACGGACACTGTGCAATCATTGCCCCCTGGTCCCCCTCAGCTCCAAGCTCCGGGACGGGCATATACACCTCAGGGTGAAGACTCTGACTCGGACGATGGCCCCGGGCAGCCTAAGCGGGCTCGCTATGACGGGCCTTCACATTCATCTCAATGGTCAGGATCCCAGCGAGATGAATCTATGGGTGATGAGGCGGACGTAACTGATCAGGATTCTGATCCTGGGACCGCTCTCAATCTAGATACACCAGATGGTGACGCCATAGTTAATGATCTTATATTTAACATCAATAAGATGTTAAATATTTCCCCACCAGCTCCTCTTGTAGAGGAGTCAGCTTCGCAGCACGAGAGAATCCATTTCAGATACCCTAAGCGTACATTAAGCACTTTTCTGGCCCACGCTGACTTTAGAGACGCAATCCAGAAACCCCACGCTTATCCTGAAAGGCGTTTTCCTAAACGGCTTAAAGATACACGCTACCCTTTTCCCCCTGAGGTGGTCAAGGGTTGGACCCAGTGTCCAAAAGTGGATCCTCCAATTTCCAGGCTTGCAGCTAGATCCTTGGTTGCAGTTGAAGATGGAGCGGCACTTAAAGATGCCACTGACAGGCAGATGGAGCTCTGGCTGAAATCCATCTATGAAGCGATTGGAGCGTCATTAGCGCCTTCTTTTGCGGCCGTATGGGCACTCCAAGCTATCTCAGCCGGGCTTGCGCGAGTTGACTCAGTCACACGTGCATTTGCCCCGCAGGTAGCACCATTGACCTCGCAAATGGCGGCATTCGCGTCGTACGCGATTAATGCTGTTCTTGACGCTACAAGCCGCACGGCAGTGGCGTCAGCCAATTCCGTTGTTTTGCGTAGGGCCCTGTGGTTGAGACATTGGAAAGCAGATTCTCATTCCAAGAAGTGCTTAACCAATTTGCCTTTTTCTCGTGACCGATTGTTTGGAGAGCGTTTGGATGAAATCATCAAACACTCCAAGGGTAAGGACTCATCCTTACCGCAACACAGACAAAACAAACCCCAACAGAGGAAGGGTCAGTCTGGTTATCGGTCCTTTCGAGGACCGGGCAGGTCCCAATTCGCCTCGTCAAAAAAGACTCAAAAAGACCAGAGACGCTCAGATTCTTGGAGGTCTCAGTCACGCCCAAAAAGGACAGCCGGAGGAACCGTTGCCAAGACGGCGTCCTCCTGACTTGCGGTCTCCGATTCCCACACCCGCGGTCGGTGGGAGGCTTTCCCACTTTGGCGACATTTGGCTGTCACGCGTCAAAGACCGTTGGGTGAGGGATATTCTGTCTCACGGGTACAGGATAGAGTTCAGTTCTCGTCCGCCAACTCGTTTCTTCAGAACTTCTCCACCACCAGACCGAGCCGATGCTCTGTTGCAGGCGGTGGCCGCTCTAAAGGTGGAAGGAGTGGTGACCTCCGTCCCTCTTCAGGAACAAGGTCACGGTTTTTACTCCAATCTGTTTGTGGTCCCAAAAAAGGACGGATCGTATCGACCCGTCCTGGATCTAAAGTTGCTCAACAGACACGTAAAAGTCAGGAGGTTCCGGATGGAATCCCTACGCTCCGTCATAGCCTCAATGTCTCAAGGAGATTTTCTAGCATCAATAGATATCAAAGATGCGTATCTCCACGTGCCGATTGCACCAGAGCATCAGCGTTTCCTACGCTTCGTCATACACGACGAACACCTACAGTTCGTAGCGTTACCTTTCGGTCTGGCAACAGCCCCCCGGGTCTTCACCAAAGTCATGGCAGCAGTAGTAGCTGTTCTGCACTCGCAGGGTCACTCGGTCATCCCGTATCTAGACGACCTGCTTATAAAGGCACCCTCTCAAGAGGCATGCCAACACAGTCTGAAGGTGGCACTAGACACTCTCCAGAGTTTCGGGTGGATTATCAACTTTCCAAAGTCTCATCTAACCCCGACCCAATCTCTGACTTATCTTGGCATGGAGTTTCATACTCTCTCAGCGATAGTGAGGCTTCCACTGGACAAGCAGTGCTCGCTACGGACTGGAGTGCAATCTCTCCTTCAGAGCCAGTCGCACTCACTGAGGCGCCTCATGCATTTCCTAGGAAAGATGGTAGCGGCAATGGAGGCAGTCCCGTTCGCGCAGTTTCATCTGCGCCCTCTACAATGGGACATTCTACGCCAATGGGATGGGAAATCGACGTCCCTCGACAGGACTGTCTCCCTCTCTCAAACTGCCAAGGACTCTCTGCGTTGGTGGCTTCTCCCCACCTCATTGTCACAGGGAAAGTCGTTCCTTCCCCCGTCCTGGGCAGTGGTCACGACGGATGCGAGCCTATCAGGGTGGGGAGCGGTGTTTCTCCACCACAGGGCTCAGGGGACGTGGACTCAGGAAGAGTCCACCCTGCAGATCAATGTTCTGGAAATCAGAGCAATCTATCTTGCCCTGCGAGCCTTCCAACAATGGCTGGAAGGCAAGCAGATTCGGATTCAGTCGGACAATTCCACGGCGGTGGCGTACATCAACCACCAAGGGGGAACACGCAGTCGCCAAGCTTTTCAAGAAGTCCAGCGGATTTTGACGTGGGTGGAAAGCAGAGCGTCCACCATATCCGCAGTTCACATCCCAGGCGTGGAAAACTGGGAAGCAGACTTTCTCAGTCGCCAGGGCATGGACGCAGGAGAATGGTCCCTTCACCCGGACGTGTTTCAACAGATCTGTTGCCGCTGGGGGACGCCGGACGTCGATCTGATGGCGTCACGGCACAACAACAAGGTCCCAGTTTTCATGGCACGGTCTCACGATCACCGAGCGCTGGCGGCAGACGCCTTGGTTCAGGATTGGTCGCAATTCCGACTCCCCTATGTGTTCCCACCTCTAGCATTGTTACCCAGAGTTCTCCGGAAAATCAAGTCCGACTGCCATCGAGCCATACTCGTCGCTCCAGATTGGCCAAGAAGGTCGTGGTACCCGGATCTGTGGCATCTCACGGTAGGCCAACCGTGGACACTACCAAACCGTCCAGATTTGCTGTCTCAAGGGCCGTTTTTCCATCTGAATTCTGCGGCCCTGAACCTGACTGTGTGGCCATTGAGTCCTGGATCCTAGCGGCCTCAGGTTTATCTCATGAAGTTGTTGCCACAATGAGACAGGCTAGAAAACCATCCTCAGCTAAGATCTATCACAGGACGTGGAAGATATTCTTAGCGTGGTGCTTGGCTCAAGGGTTTTCTCCCTGGCCATTTGCATTGCCAATTTTTCTTTCCTTCCTGCAGTCTGGGTTGGAAAAAGGTTTGTCGCTTAGCTCGCTTAAGGGTCAAGTCTCCGCGCTATCCGTATTCTTTCAGAAGCGCTTGGCACGGCTTTCTAAAGTACGCACGTTTCTCCAAGGAGTTTGTCATATCGTTCCTCCTTACAGACGGCCATTGGAACCCTGGGATCTGAACAAGGTTCTCATTGCTCTCCAGAAGCCGCCTTTCGAGCCTTTGAAAGAGGTTCCCCTTTCTCGGCTTTCACAAAAGGTAGTTTTTCTTGTGGCGGTCACGTCTCTTCGAAGAGTGTCCGAGCTAGCGGCGTTATCTTGCAAATCTCCCTTCCTGGTGTTTCACCAAGACAAGGTAGTACTGCGTCCAATTCCAGAGTTTTCTCCCAAGGTGGTTTCTTCCTTTCATCTCAATCAGGATATCACTTTGCCATCTTTGTGTCCGCATCCAGTTCACCAATTTGAAAAGGGTTTACATCTGTTGGACCTGGTGAGAGCACTCAGGATTTACATTTCTCGCACGGCGTCTCTACGCCGTTCTGATGCGCTCTTTGTCCTAGTCGCTGGTCAGCATAAGGGATCGCAAGCTTCCAAATCCACCCTGGCGCGGTGGATCAAGGAACCAATTCTTCACACATACCGTTCTGCTGGGCTTCCGATTCCATCTGGACTGAAGGCCCATTCTACCAGAGCCGTGGGTGCGTCCTGGGCATTGCGGCATCAGGCTACGGCTCAGCAAGTGTGCCAGGCGGCTACCTGGTCGAGTCTGCACACGTTTACCAAACACTATCAAGTGCATACCTACGCTTCGGCAGATGCCAGCCTAGGTAGACAGGTCCTTCAGGCGGCGGTGGCTCACCTGTAGGAAGAGGCTGTCTGACAGCCCGTTCATGTGGTATCTTTTTACCCACCCAGGGACTGCTTTTGGACGTCCCACTGTCTGGGTCTCCCAATTAGGAGCGAAAAAGAAGGGAATTTTGTTTACTTACCGTAAATTCCTTTTCTTCTAGCTCCAATTGGGAGACCCAGCACCCGCCCTATTTGTTCTTAGGGTTTCGTTTTTCGGGTGCACATGTTGTTCATGTTGTTTCTTAAGTTCTCCGATCTTGTTATCGGATTGAATTTGTTTTTGAAACTGTTATTGGCTTTCCTCCTCCTTGCTTTGGTACTAAAACTGAGGAATCCGTACTCCTACGGGAGGGTGTATAGCCAGAAGGGGAGGGGCCTTACACTTTTAAGTGTAGTTCTTTGTGCGGCCTCCAGAGGCAGTAGCTATACACCCACTGTCTGGGTCTCCCAATTGGAGCTAGAAGAAAAGGAATTTACGGTAAGTAAACAAAATTCCCTTCTTCTTCTAGCTCTTATTGGGAGACCCAGCACCCGCCCTGTTGTCCTTCGGGATTTTTTTGTTGTTTGCGGGTACACATGTTGTTCATGTTGAACGGTTTTTCAGTTCTCCGACGTTATTCGGAGTTAATTTGTTTAAACCAGTTATTGGCTTCCTCCTTCTTGCTTTGGCACTAAAACTGGAGAACCCGTGATACCACGGGGGGGTATAGCCAGAAGGGGAGGGGCCTTGCACTTTTTAGTGTAGTGCTTTGTGTGGCCTCCGGAGGGCAGTGCTATACACCCAATCGTCTGGGTCTCCCAATAAGAGCTAGAAGGAATTTACGGTAAGTAACAAAATTCCCTTCTTTCCAGGTTTTCTTGATGTGATCCCTGAAGTCCACAACGATCAGACGTACAAGCCCGGAGCGGAGCAGTTCTGGTATGTGAAGGCTGTTGTATTTCTCTGTATCTGTTATTTTTATTTTAATGCTTTGTGCACTTTTTTAGAGGCCCAATTTTCCTGGGAGAAATAAAAGTCTGATAGTGCTACACCTGTCTGTAGTAGCACCCTGTGTACGAGAAATGAACCCCATGTGATTGGTACACTCTTGACACAAAACAATCCCTTCTCTGTTTATCTTCACTGGGTCGTTTTCTGGTAAAACTTATTCTTGAGACTTAATGAATCTGTTGTCTGTTCTTTCACAGGTTAATTGCCTACAATGCTCCTAGATACAGGGCGCGTGTGATTCCCGAATTACTGGAGGATTTCTTTACCCATACCCTGAGCCAGACCCTCGTCTTCAAACCAAAGCTGAAAGGTAAAGTGCAGGTATTGCTGATGGGGGATGGTGGTAAGAGAGTGACACAAATATCCCAGAATATATATATATATATATATATATATATATATATATATATATATATATATATATATATGTATATGTATATGTATATGTATATGTATATGTATGTATATATATATATATATATATATATATATGTATGTATTACACACAAACACACACAGGATATAAAAGACAGATGGGATACATTACAAAGTATCTTCATTGCAATTTTACCCATTTATCTAGATGAGACATCCTCTAAGTGAGCATTTGTGACCATGCAGCTCAGTGCAATCACTGACCACAGGGTCTGGGGACCCCAGTTCTTTCTTCTTGTCGGGGGGTCCCAATATTAGGGATAAGGGATAAATGAAAGCCCCCTGCTGTGAGGGATGGACAGTGACGACAACCCATTTGATTTTGTTTTGTGGTTGTCACTCCTAACCAAAATTCAGGTGTTGAAGTGAAGAGCTCAGTACAGGAATAGCGCCCCCTATGTACTGTATTGTTGATAGTGCCCCCTATGTACTGTATTGTGGATAGTGCCCCCTATGTACTGTATTGAGGATAGTGTCCGCTATGTACTGTATTGAGGATAGTGCCCGCTATGTACTGTATTGAGGATAGTGCCCGCTATGTACTGTATTGAGGATAGTGCCCGCTATGTACTGTATTGAGGATAGTGCCCGCTATGTACTGTATTGAGGATAGTGCCCCCTATGTACTGTATTGTGGATAGTGCCCCCTATGTACTGTATTGAGGATAGTGCCCCCTATGTACTGTATTGAGGATAGTGCCCCCTATGTACTGTATTGTGGATAGTGCCCCCCTATGTACTGTATTGTTGATAGTGCCCCCTATGTACTGTATTGTGGATAGTGCCCCCCTATGTACTGTATTGTGGATAGTGCCCCCTATGTACTGTATTGTGGATAGTGCCCCCTATGTACTGTATTGAGGATAGTGCCCCCTATGTACTGTATTGAGGATAGTGCCCCCTATGTACTGTATTGAGGATAGTGCCCCCTATGTACTGTATTGAGGATAGTGCCCGCTATGTACTGTATTGAGGATAGTGCCCGCTATGTACTGTATTGAGGATAGTGCCCGCTATGTACTGTATTGAGGATAGTGCCCGCTATGTACTGTATTGAGGATAGTGCCCACTATGTACTGTATTGAGGATAGTGCCCCCTATGTACTGTATTGTGGATAGTGCCCCCTATGTACTGTATTGTGGATAGTGCCCCCTATGTACTGTATTGTGGATAGTGCCCCCTATGTACTGTATTGAGGATAGTGCCCCCTATGTACTGTATTGAGGATAGTGCCCCCTATGTACTGTATTGAGGATAGTGCCCCCTATGTACTGTATTGAGGATAGTGCCCGCTATGTACTGTATTGAGGATAGTGCCCGCTATGTACTGTATTGAGGATAGTGCCCGCTATGTACTGTATTGAGGATAGTGCCCCGCTATGTACTGTATTGAGGATAGTGCCCACTATGTACTGTATTGAGGATAGTGCCCCCCTATGTACTGTATTGTGGATAGTGCCCCCTATGTACTGTATTGAGGATAGTGCCCCGCTATGTACTGTATTGAGGATAGTGCCCGCTATGTACTGTATTGAGGATAGTGCCCGCTATGTACTGTATTGAGGATAGTGCCCGCTATGTACTGTATTGAGGATAGTGCCCGCTATGTACTGTATTGAGGATAGTGCCCCTTATGTACTGTATTGAGGATAGTGCCTGCTATGTACTGTATTGATAGTGCCTCCTATGTACTGTATTGAGGATAATGCCCCCTATGTACTGTATAGTTGATAGTGCCCCCTATGTACTGTATTGTTGATAGTGCCCCCTATGTACTGTATTGTTGATAGTGCCCCCTATGTACTGTATTGTTGATAGTGCCCCCTATGTACTGTATTGAGGATAGTGCCCCCTATGTACTGTATTGATAGTGCCCCCTATGTACTGTATTGTTGATAGTGCCCCCTATGTACTGTATTGTGGATAGTGCCCCCTATGTACTGTATTGTGGATAGTGCCCCCTATGTACTGTATTGAGGATAGTGCCCCCTATGTACTGTATTGTGGATAGTGCCCCCTATGTACTGTATTGTGGATAGTGCCCCCTATGTACTGTATTGTTGATAGTGCCCCCTATGTACTGTATTGAGGATAGTGCCCGCTATGTACTGTATTGATAGTGCCCGCTATGTACTGTATTGAGGATAGTGCCCGCTATGTACTGTATTGAGGATAGTGCCCCCTATGTACTGTATTGTTGATAGTGCCCCCTATGTACTGTATTGTGGATAGTGCCCCCTATGTACTGTATTGAGGATAGTGCCTGCTATGTACTGTATTGAGGATAGTGCCCCCTATGTACTGTATTGAGGATAGTGCCCCCTATGTGCTGTATTGAGGATCTGCACCAGTAGGAGAATTTTATCTTGGCTTTTTACTAATACGTGTGGATTTGCTCCATGACCCCTTCCTGTTAGGACGAGGTGATATTCATCACTTGCACTTTGCTCGGGGGCAATTCTCTGCCATCCTCGCACATTCGGTGCTTCCAGGACATCAGACCTCGGCAGGTTGTGTTTTATGACGTGTGCTGCAGATTAATCGCACTGTCCCGGGTGATCGCTGCTTTACTCACCTATTACTATCACCGGGATTTCATCATCGTTAACTAATTATTATGCACTGATTAATAGATGTGATCGGCACGTCATAGGCTTAGTCATAGGCCGCTGCCGTTTTATAGAAGGGTTTACAAAGTGCAGAAAAATGAAAGGATCCAAGTCCATTATCGAAAGTGACAGTGATTGATGGCACACAGCAATGACTGTGCAGAACAGGGGGTATAGATGGGGCTTCACAGTGCGGAAAAATATCAGGAACCACTCGGCTATTGGTTATTTCATGCAATCACAGAAAAAGCAGTGTAAAGTATGGTGGATGGGCAGTTCACACTGAAACTCAGTTGTTCTGGAGTCAGCCTGACATGTAGGGGGTCTTCACTGATCCTCCCATCCTTTACAACAGATTTGGGGGGCCGTATAGTGGGCATAACTATATCTGGGGCACTGATCTTATACATGTCAGTCATTTCTCTTGCTTTCGTTCTTCGCACAGTTTCTGACGCCATACGATTACAGGGAGGTTGGAGTTTTGTGAAAACATGTCCGCTGCTTACAGCCTTATACCGGAAGGTAAGATTGAATTTAATTTTCCCTCCAGCTGTCGGCGTATTTCTCACTCAGTGCCTTCCATGCACATACACGTGCACGCTCGGCTAAACTGTGCATGCACCTGGTGTATTGCTAGTGCCTTCCATGCACATACACGTGCACGCTCGGCTAAACTGTGCATGCACCTGGTGTATTGCTAGTGCCTTCCATGCACATACACGTGCACGCTCGGCTAAACTGTGCATGCACCTGGTGTATTGCTAGTGCCTTCCATGCACATACACGTGCACGCTCGGCTAAACTGTGCATGCACGTGGTGTATTGCTAGTGCCTTCCATGCACATACATGTGCATGCTCGGCTAAACTGTGCATGCATGTGGTGTATTGCTAGTGCCTTCCATGCACATACACGTGCATGCTCGGCTAAACTGTGCATGCACGTGGTGTATTGCTAGTTCCTTCCATATGCATACACGTGCATGCTCGGCTGAACCGTGCATGCACATGGTGTATTGCTCGCTCAGCGCCTTTCATAAACATACACGAGCATGCTCGGTTAAACTGTGCATGCACGTGGCATATTGCTTGTTCAGCACCTTCCATAGACATACACATGCATGCTCAGCTGAACCGTGCATAAACATGGCGTATTGCTCACTCTGCGCTCTTCATAAACATACACATGCACTCTCTGTGGAACCGTGCATGCACATGGTGTATTGCTTGCTCAGCGCCCTTCGTAAACATACATGTGCACACTCTGCTAAACTGTGCATGCACGTGGCATATTGCTAGAGCCTTACATACACATACATTCTTGGTTAAACCATGCATTCACGTGGCGTATTGCTCGTTCAGCGCCTTCCATACACGTGCACGCTCGGTTAAACCGTGCATGCACGTGTAATTGATATATAGAGGGAAGTAAGCCGCTGTCTGACCCTTTGATGTTTTAATACACATTAGGTGACTAGCGAGTCCCAGTAAAAGCCGTTCTGGCTGAATTTATCCAGTGTGTACAGGCACCTATAGACATGAGCTCTGGTGATAGGACAGTGACCCTTCCTCCTGATCTGTGGATCTCCCCCATTTCTTCCCTTCCAGTTGTTTGTGCTGCTTAATGCTGAGAATCTGCTGTCCCGCATACAGAGGGTGTTGGATTCGCAGGAGGTGAACTGGCACCATGTTTTGGCCTGTGTGTCCTGCCTGGTTGTGTGCCAGCCTGAAGCTCAACCCCTGGTGAAAGGTGAGAAGTTGTGCGCCGCCTTGTGGTGAATCAGGGGTACTGCGGCCAAACCCGCTGCTTGGAATGAGTTTCTCTTTATTATGTTTTTTGGCTTTAGATCTTCTGAGCCGTCTCCTGGCACAAGCCTTTGACACTTACGAGTTGGAGTATTTGATCACCGCTTTCCTCGTCGCTCGGCAGGCGGCATTGGAAGGACCGGCGGCATTTACGTCCTACACCGAATGGTTCAAGGTCAGGGTCTGGGAAAGCTGGGTGACGCCGGTAAAGGTGGGTGACCCCACGCTGTGTTTATGATCGTCGTTGGGTGACTACTTTATTATCCTATCCTTTCAGTGTACATTTGGTGCCCCCAGTTCACACCAGAACACCACGAAGAAGTCACTGGTTTTCCTCTTGAAATTCCTCTCCGATTTGGTCCCTTATGAAACGTCACAATACTTAAAGGTAAGGGCTTCTGGGCACATACAGGCCCTTTAAATGGTATTTTGATCCGCTGGCTATGTCCGGTATTGCAGCTTCACTATTTTCCAGTGTGTGTGCAATTCCAGGCGTTGTCCACAGACTAAGGGGGGCGCTGTTTCTGGATGAAGAAAGCTAGGAAATCCTTTTTAACCCTTGCAGGTGCACATCCTCCATCCGCCATTCGTGGCAGCCAAATTCCGCCCCTTGCTGTTGGAGTACATCACCCTGGCCAAAACCCGGCTTGCAGACATGAAGGTGCGGCTGTGACTGAAGTGGGGGGCGACTGACCGGACATTATTCGCTTTGACTTTTTGCATTGTTTGTGTGTTTGCAGGTTTCTATTGAAGACATGGGCCTGTATGAGGACCTCTCTGTAGCCTCCGACAAGCATCAGGTATGGGACCATGGTAATATCTGTTCCTGGGAAAGCTGGGTGGCATCCAATATGGCCGCCTGTTGAGCTGACGTTTTTATATACGATGTCCTGAACTCTTTTCATCACCCTTTCATGGCAACCTATCGGCACCCTGTGATTATTGGGGAGGAACAGGGAAGAATTGAGGAGCAGAACAGATGCCCAGGCCAGCATTGTGGGTTTAATAGCAGTGATCTGAGCTAAATCCCATCGCCGCTGATGCTGGCTGTATAAAACAGCCGTCATCTGCTTCGTATAGTGCCCGCTCCATACACCCTGCACCCAATCATCAGGAAGGGGCTTGAAATACTCCTCTTTTATAAAAACTGGACGCCTTTTCTATCGCAACCAATCACAGCACAGCTATCATTCTGCATCAGCTGTTTTAGGCATGAAAGCTGAGCTCTGATTGGTTTCTATGGGTAGCTGGGTTTTTGTGCTAGACAGTCCAGCTCTATAAGGCCTGTAGTGTAGATAACATCTCCCCGTATGTCTCCGGCTCTGCAGACACAACCTCAGGCGCAGCAGGACGTAGAGAAGGCCGTGCAGATATTCCAGAATACAGGCAAGATCCCGGCCAGTGTCATGGAGGCCAGGTAGGTGGAGCTTGTCTGCTGCAGGGCATGCTGGGAGTTGTAGTTTCATCACAGCTGTGGTGCCGGCCGGTAATCTATGGTGCATTTCATTTTCCCTGGCCGTGTTCACAGCCCTCCTGAAATCCTCTGTGCTGCTGTACCTCTTATCACTAAGTCGCCCATTACTGGACCAGATGCTACTTGTGTTCTGTATTAGCTGCTCCCCGACCGCGGCCATTGTCATGTAGACACCCAGCAAAATATTAGCAGAATGTCCGAAATTCCTGTAATAACCCACTGATTCCTTTGTATTTATTTTGTGTTATTTCTGTGTTTTTTGTAGCATCTTCCGGAGGCCGTATTATACATCTCGCTTCCTCCCTGCGCTGCTGACCCCCAGACCGGTCCGTACAACACACCGGCTCCATCAGGAACCATGCTTAGCTATCATATCGCTGCTCTTTCTCTTTCTTTCCTTCTTTCTCTTTTTCTTGTTTTTTCTTCTTTCTTTCTTTGTCTCTTTCTTTTTCATGTTCTTTCTTCTGTCTTTATTTCTTTCTCTTTTTTTTTTCTTTCTTTCTTTCTTTGTTTCTTTTTTCTTTCTTTATCTTTTTCTTCATTCTCTCTTATTCTCTCTACCTCAGAGCTGCATTCACACTTCTGCTGGTTGCCCTGTATTCAGACTGTAGTTTGGGTCCTTCCTGCTGTCAGACATGTTCATCTGTTCTTGTGTCTCTCTCCGGTGATGGGGAAACCAGCACAATTCTGCATTCAGCTCGATTATGAAGAAAACATTGCCCACCCTCTTTCTTCTTTCTCGGTGTCATCCATTATTTTATTGTTACAGCTCCCGGAGGTCGCAGACTCGCTTATGTTGCTCATTGATGCTCTGAGGAGGTGAGAGATTTATGCTATAATAATATAATTCTCCAGGTCGCGCTCCGCCCTCCCTCCGCCCTCCCTCCGCTCTCCCTCCGCTCTCCCTCCGCTCTCCCTCCTCCCTCCGCTCTCCCTCCGCTCCCCGCCGTCCCTCCGCTCCCCGCCGTCCCTCCGCTCCCCGCCGTCCCTCCGCTCCCCGCCGTCCCTCCGCTCCCCGCCGTCCCTCCGCTCCCCGCCGTCCCTCCGCTCCCCGCCGTCCCTCCGCTCCCCGCCGTCCCTCCGCTCCCCGCCGTCCCTCCGCTCTCCCTCCTCCCTCCGCTCTCCCTCCTCCCTCCGCTCTCCCTCCTCCCTCCGCTCTCCCTCCTCCCTCCGCTCTCCCTCCTCCCTCCGCTCTCCCTCCTCCCTCCGCTCTCCCTCCTCCCTCCGCTCTCCCTCCTCCCTCCGCTCTCCCTCCTCCCTCCGCTCTCCCTCCTCCCTCCGCTCTCCCTCCTCCCTCCGCTCTCCCTCCGCTCCTCGCCGTCCCTCCGCTCTCCGCCCTCCCTCCGCTCTCCGCCCTCCCTCCGCTCTCCGCCCTCCCTCCGCTCTCCGCCCTCCCTCCGCTCTCCGCCCTCCCTCCGCTCTCCGCCCTCCCTCCGCTCTCCGCCCGCTCTCCGCCCTCCCTCCGCTCTCCGCCCTCCCTCCGCTCTCCGCCCTCCCTCCGCTCTCCGCCCTCCCTCCGCTCTCCGCCCTCCCTCCGCTCTCCGCCCTCCCTCCGCTCTCCGCCCTCCCTCCGCTCTCCGCCCTCCCTCCGC
Organism: Anomaloglossus baeobatrachus; assembly: GCF_048569485.1. Taxonomy (NCBI): domain Eukaryota; kingdom Metazoa; phylum Chordata; class Amphibia; order Anura; family Aromobatidae; genus Anomaloglossus; species Anomaloglossus baeobatrachus. The sequence continues at coordinate 187,101,095 of NC_134362.1, read as the reverse complement.
CCGCTCTCCGCCCTCCCTCCGCTCTCCGCCCTCCCTCCGCCCTCCCTCCGCTCTCCGCCCTTCCTCCGCTCTCCGCCCTCCCTCCGCCCTCCCTCCGCTCTCCGCCCTCCCTCCGCTCTCCGCCCTCCCTCCGCTCTCCGCCCTCCCTCCGCTCTCCGCCCTCCCTCCGCTCTCCGCCCTCCCTCCGCTCTCCGCCCTCCCTCCGCTCTCCGCCCTCCCTCCGCTCTCCGCCCGCTCTCCGCCCGCTCTCCGCCCTCCCTCCGCTCTCCGCCCTCCCTCCGCTCTCCGCCCTTCCTCCGCTCTCCCGCCCTCCCTCCGCCCTCCCTCCGCTCTCCGCCCTCCCTCCGCTCTCCGCCCTCCCTCCGCTCTCCGCCCTCCCTCCGCTCTCCGCCCTCCCTCCGCTCTCCGCCCTCCCTCCGCTCTCCGCCCTCCCTCCGCTCTCCGCCCTCCCTCCGCTCTCCGCCCTCCCTCCGCTCTCCGCCCTCCCTCCGCTCTCCGCCCTCCCTCCGCTCTCCGCCCTCCCTCCGCTCTCCGCCCTCCCTCCGCTCTCCGCCCTCCCTCCGCTCTCCGCCCTCCCTCCGCTCTCCGCCCTCCCTCCGCTCTCCGCCCTCCCTCCGCTCTCCGCCCTCCCTCCGCTCTCCGCCCTCCCTCCGCTCTCCGCCCTCCCTCCGCCCTCCCTCCGCTCTCCGCCCTCCCTCCGCCCTCCCTCCGCTCTCCGCCCTCCCTCCGCCCTCCCTCCGCTCTCCGCCCTCCCTCCGCTCTCCGCCCTCCCTCCGCTCTCCGCCCTCCCTCCGCTCTCCGCCCTCCCTCCGCTCTCCGCCCTCCCTCCGCTCTCCGCCCTCCGCCCTCCCTCCGCCCTCCCTCCGCCCTCCCTCCGCCCTCCCTCCGCCCTCCCTCCGCCCTCCCTCCGCCCTCCCTCCGCCCTCCCTCCGCCCTCCGCTCTCCGCCCTCCCTCCGCTCTCCGCCCTCCCTCCGCTCTCCGCCCTCCCTCCGCTCTCCGCCCTCCCTCCGCTCTCCGCCCTCCCTCCGCTCTCCGCCCTCCCTCCGCTCTCCGCCCTCCCTCCGCTCTCCGCCCTCCCTCCGCTCTCCGCCCTCCCTCCGCCCTCCCTCCGCTCTCCGCCCTCGCTCCGCCCTCCGCCCTCCCTCCGCTCTCCGCCCTCCCTCCGCTCTCCGCCCTCGCTCCGCTCTCCGCCCTCGCTCCGCTCTCCGCCCTCTCTCCGCCCTCCCTCCGCTCTCCGCCCTCCCTCCGCTCTCCGCCCTCCCTCCGCTCTCCGCCCTCCCTCCGCTCTCCGCCCTCCCTCCGCTCTCCGCCCTCCCTCCGCCCTCCCTCCGCTCTCCGCCCTCGCTCCGCCCTCCCTCCGCTCTCCGCCCTCGCTCCGCTCTCCGCCCTCGCTCCGCTCTCCGCCCTCTCTCCGCCCTCCCTCCGCTCTCCGCCCTCACTCCGCCCTCCCTCCGCTCTCCGCCCTCCCTCCGCTCTCCGCCCTCCCTCCGCTCTCCGCCCTCCCTCCGCTCTCCGCCCTCCCTCCGCCCTCCGCCCTCCCTCCGCTCTCCGCCCTCCCTCCGCTCTCCGCCCTCCCTCCGCCCTCCCTCCGCTCTCCGCCCTTCCTCCGCTCTCCGCCCTCCCTCCGCTCTCCGCCCTCCCTCCGCTCTCCGCCCTCCCTCCGCTCTCCGCCCTCCCTCCGCTCTCCGCCCTCCCTCCGTTCTCCGCCCTCCCTCCGTTCTCCGCCCTCCCTCCGTTCTCCGCCCTCCCTCCGCTCTCCGCCCTCCCTCCGCTCTCCGCCCTCCCTCCGCTCTCCGCCCTCCGCCCTCCCTCCGCTCTCCGCCCTCCGCCCTCCCTCCGCTCTCCGCCCTCGCTCCGCTCTCCGCCCTCCCTCCGCTCTCCGCCCTCCGCCCTCCCTCCGCTCTCCGTCCTCCCTCCGCTCTCCCTCCGCTCTCTGCCCTCCCTCCGCTCTCCGCCCTCCCTCCGCTCTCCGCCCTCCCTCCGCTCTCCGCCCTCCCTCCGCTCTCCGCCCTCCCTCCGCTCTCCGCCCTCCCTCCGCTCTCCGCCCTCCCTCTGCTCTCCGCCCTCCCTCCGCCCTCGCGCCGCTCTCCGCCCTCGCGCCGCTCTCCCGCCCTCGCGCCGCTCTCCGCCCTCGCGCCGCTCTCCGCCCTCGCGCCGCTCTCCGCCCTCGCGCCGCTCTCCGCCCTCCCTCCGCTCTCCGCCCTCCCTCCGCCCTCCCTCCGCTCTCCCTCCGCTCTCCGCCCTCCCTCCGCTCTCCGCCCTCCCTCCGCCCTCCCTCCGCTCTCCGCCCTCCCTCCGCTCTCCGCCCTCCCTCCGCTCTCCGCCCTCCCTCCGCTCTCCGCCCTCCCTCCGCTCTCCGCCCTCCCTCCGCTCTCCGCCCTCCCTCCGCTCTCCGCCCTCCCTCCGCTCTCCGCCCTCCCTCCGCTCTCCGCCCTCCCTCCGCTCTCCGCCCTCCCTCCGCTCTCCGCCCTCCCTCCGCTCTCCGCCCTCCCTCCGCTCTCCGCCCTCCCTCCGCTCTCCGCCCTCCCTCCGCCCTCCCTCCGCTCTCCGCCCTCCCTCCGCTCTCCGCCCTCACTCCGCCCTCCCTCCGCTCTCCGCCCTCCCTCCGCTCTCCGCCCTCCCTCCGCTCTCCGCCCTCCCTCCGCCCTCCGCCCTCCCTCCGCTCTCCGCCCTCCCTCCGTCCTCCCTCCGCTCTCCGCCCTTCCTCCGCTCTCCACCTTCCCTCCGCCCTCCCTCCGCTCTCCGCCCTCCCTCCGCTCTCCGCCCTCCCTCCGCTCTCCGCCCTCCCTCCGCTCTCCGCCCTCCCTCCGCTCTCCGCCCTCCCTCCGCTCTCCGCCCTCCCTCCGCTCTCCGCCCTCCCTCCGCTCTCCGCCCTCCCTCCGCTCTCCGCCCTCCCTCCGCTCTCCGCCCTCCCTCCGCTCTCCGCCCTCCCTCCGCTCTCCGCCCTCCCTCCGCTCTCCGCCCTCCCTCCGCTCTCCGCCCTCCCTCCGCTCTCCGCTCTCCGCCCTCCCTCCGCTCTCCGCCCTCCCTCCGCTCTCCGCCCTCCCTCCGCTCTCCGCCCTCCCTCCGCTCTCCGCCCTCCCTCCGCTCTCCGCCCTCCCTCCGCTCTCCGCCCTCCCTCCGCTCTCCGCCCTCCCTCCGCTCTCCGCCCTTCCTCTGCTCTCCGCCCTTCCTCCGCTCTCCGCCCTTCCTCCGCTCTCCGCCCTTCCTCCGCTCTCCGCCCTCCCTCCGCTCTCCGCCCTCCCTCCGCTCTCCGCCCTCCGCCCTCCCTCAGCTCTCCGCTCTCCGCCCTCGCTCCGCTCTCCGCCCTCGCTCCGCTCTCCGCCCTCGCTCCGCTCTCCGCCCTCGCGCCGCTCTCCGCCCTCGCTCCGCTCTCCGCCCTCGCTCCGCTCCCCGCCCTCCCTCCGCTCCCCGCCCTCCCTCCGCTCTCCGCCCTCCCTCCGCTCTCCGCCCTCCCTCCGCTCCCCGCTCTCCCTCCGCTCTCCGCCCTCGCTCCGCTCCCCGCCCTCCCTCCGCTCTCCGCCCTCCCTCCGCTCTCCGCCCTCCCTCCGCTCTCCGCCCTCCCTCCGCTCTCCGCCCTCCCTCCGCTCTCCGCCCTCCCTCCGCTCTCCGCCCTCCCTCCGCTCTCCGCCCTCCCTCCGCTCTCCGCCCTCCCTCAGCTCCGCTCCTGAGCTTCTGTACAGACGGCAGAGGAGATCTAATTCATGTGTTCACTGAATAGTGCAGGAATTACGGCTCAGAACTTCAATTTTTTGCTACTTTTTTATTTTTATATATATATCTCTTTTAAGCGCCCTTAGTGGTAGCTGCGGACAAGCAGAATTGCCACCATTCAAACGCAGGACAGGAGACCCCAAAGATGGGACCCTTACTCATTGCTTCCTATCCCCCATCCTATGGGTAGATGAGAAGTCTATAGTCTTGGGAACTTGTGTGTGTATAATATATATTTTATTTATTATATATATATATATATATATATATATATATATATATATATATATATATATATATATATATATATATGTATATATATGTGTATATTTTTATTTATTTATTCTATATATATATATATATATATATGCGTGTGTGTGTGTATGTGTATATATATATATATATATATATATATATATATATATATATATATGAACAACGACAAGGCAGAGTCCAGCAATAACGTGAGTAATCCAGGATGCTGTTAAAACATTTTTTCTTTCTTTTTATTCATAAATTCATTAAAAAATAATGGTCCAAGCAATTCAGAACAGCATTATCACAGGAAAATAGCGCAGATAGGACTACGCGTTTCAGCGGTGAAATCCGCCTTCTTCACGGTCCAGAATCTCATTGTTGGACATTATATATATATATATATATATATATATATATATATATATATATATATATATATATATATATATATATATATATATATATAGTGCGTACACACACACAGTCTGAGATTGGCAGGGCATGCTGGGAGTTGTAGTTCTACCCCTGTGATCTGTTCTGCACACATCACCACCTGTCTTCTTCCTTCTGTAGAGCTGATAAGATTCCTCCTGCCGTGATGAGATCGTATCTGGATGCCTGTGAGCTGGAGAAACACCGGAAGAGAGAAGGTGAGGCAAAGGAACCGGAATGGTTAATGTAGGGGAAAACAATGGATGGATCAGTTAGTCTTGGTTACACCATAGACTTCAGAGTAGTTGCTGGTTAATCCTATTGACTTAGGATATGAAGCCAAACTAGGATCTTCTCCTACTTTGCAACTGATGAGGGGTGAGAAGCGAGAAGGGGAGGAAGTGACCTGTGACATCACCTATTAGGAATGATGAGTAATGTGGTATCAGTCATTGCCCAGGAGGAAGAGGAGGTGAGCTGTGACATCACCTATTGGGAATGGTGGATGTTACTACATGTCTACATATGGAGTCTTCTCCTGTAGAAGATTCTGGTCAGTCATATGGCGAGGCTCCTTATAGTGTCAGTATTGACGTATATACTTGATACCTCCAATGTGTATACTACACTATCCGGGCCCGGTGATGAGCCGAGCGTTGTACATCTTATTTCTATTCCTTTGGATCCAGATTTCTGACCCTGATCCTGAATTTTACCCTTTAGGAAATAATATGGAGGTGTCAGTGAGCGAGGAGCCCATGGCCAGATTACAGGCCGCGCTATGGGAGCTGAGACCCTTCATCACAGACCCCCACCGATATGACGGTAAGTGCAGGATAACCCTGTATTACACCACCTCCTGAGTCCCGGCGTCTTATACCTGGTGTCTTTATCCTCAGACGTCTCCTCTCAGGTGGCCGTGATCGCTGACAGGCTGGGGTCCGTATTGGGCAGCCCCACAGACGCTGCTCCTGAGATGTCACAGCCGCTTTTTACCGATTCTCTGGAGGATCTGGAGCCACAAGAGCTGAAGGTGATCCGGAGTCGTCCTCTTTTTTTTTTTTTTTTTTTTTTTTCCTTTTATGATTTTTTTGTTGCATTTTTGCTTTATTTTGCAGGCTGCGGATTTGCTTCTCACGTGCTTTTGCCAATGTGTCATGGCGGCCTCCAGCGTCAATCCTCCTGACAGGTAAGAAAACCGAATATCGGACATACATTAAACAGGAGACAGACCTGCATTTACTCGAAATCTGCACTGCCCTCTACTGGCACAAAGCGGGTTCTGCAAGGAAAAGGAAGGAGGGTGCTAAGATCTTTGCTGGGTAAAATGTCTCCTGCTTTGCACTGATGAGGAGCAATCACCCTGAAACACGGGTCTGCAAATGGAGAGTCTGGTTTGGCTTCTTATCCTAAGTCATGTGGTTAAGACTCGTTAAAGGGTCGATATTGACTCTTAGGATCGCTAATTCCTATAGGAAACACTTGAGACCCTGTTCTTTCTTCTGAGGCTTCAATGTAACAGTGCAGGTTGTAACGAACTCTCAGCTGTGAGAAGTGCACAGCCTCTATAGAGAAATAATGATCCATTCATTGACCGGAAGCAGAGATATTGAACGTGGTGAGGAGTTGGTGCACAAAGTATATTAGAAAGCTTCATTCTGCACACTATTTATATAAATCTGCTCATCCCCTGTAATGCACCTGACTTGGGTTGTGTAATGGTCCGTGCCCTGGATCTCCCCTCTGCAGACAGGGACCCTGGCCCTCCTTGTATGTGAAGATGCTGTGCGGCCGCCCCAGGGCTCTGTGTGCGGTGCTGAGCCGGACCCTGCAGCTGCTGACCCAGCAGGTACGTCTTCAGGATTCGGGTCCATATGGCTCGGATGCACTTGGACCACGTGGCTCGGATACACTTGTGTTTGATGGGCGATAGCGGAGAAGATTTATTCCTTCTCTTGTGTCGGATTATAGGCCGGGCTCCTGAGAGATCCACATGTGGTCGGACTCGCTGTTTTCTCAGTTCATCTCCACGAGTGCCGAGCGTTATTTACCTCCCAAAATATAGCAGGGAAAGAGCTAGAAAAATTCTGGAGACTGGTGCTGAACCCCCGAAACATGAAGTCTGTGTCTGTAATCCTCAGGTTAGTGCTGTTTGCAGCTGTAACCACAGTCTCCATGATATCACATCACAGCTCACCTCCTCCTGTACAATGACTAACAAAGGATCCTTCGTTCACAATTGGTGATATCACCGCTCACCTCCTCCCCCTCCTGTACAATGGCTGAGAACACAGGATCCACCATTCCCAGTAGGTGATGTTACAGCTCACCTCCTCCTCCTGAGCAAAGACTGATAACACAGGATCCACCATTCTCAATAGGTGATGTTACAGCTCAACTCCTCCTGAGCAATACCTGATAACACAGGATCCATCATTCCCAATAGGTGATGTTACAGCTCACCTCCTCCTCCTGAGCAAAGACTGATAACACAGGATCCACCATTCTCAATAGGTGATGTTACAGCTCAACTCCTCCTGAGCAATACCTGATAACACAGGATCCACCATTCCCAATAGGTGATGTTACAGCTCACCTCCTCCTCCTTAGCAATACCTGATAACACAGGATCCACCATTCCCAATAGGTGATGTTACAGCTCACCTCCTCCTCCTGAGCAATGACTGATAACACAGGATCCACCATTCCCAGTAGGTGATGTTACAGCTCACCTCCTCCTCCTGAGCAAAGACTGATAACACAGGATCCACCATTCTCAATAGGTGATGTTACAGCTCAACTCCTCCTGAGCAATACCTGATAACACAGGATCCACCATTCCCAATAGGTGATGTTACAGCTCACCTCCTCCTCCTCCTTAGCAATACCTGATAACACAGGATCCACCATTCCCAATAGGTGATGTTACAGCTCACCTCCTCCTCCTCCTTAGCAATACCTGATAACACAGGATCCACCATTCCCAATAGGTGATGTTACAGCTCACCTCCTCCTCCTGAGCAATGACTGATAACACAGGATCCATCATTCCCAATAGGTGATGTTACAGCTCACCTCCTCCTCCTGTACAATGACTGATAACACCTCTATATACAGGGTCCACCATTCACAATAGGTAATTTCACAATTCACCTCCTCCCCCTCCTGTATAATGAATGATAACTCTATTTACAATTACAACTGATCACACGTTATCCACTATTCACAATCGGTGACATCACAGCTCACCTCCTCCTCCTGTAAACGTTTATCTAAAGTAGATAAAACAGGATTTACCATTCACAATGTTATGACAGCTCACCTCCCCCTCCTGTACAATGACAAATAACCCCTCTATGTATAGTAGATAACACCGAATCCACCATTCACAATAGGTGATGTCACAGCTCACCTCCTCCTCCTGTACAATGACTGATAACACCCAATATGGGGATAGCACAGCGTATTATACAGGCGTTATAGTCACAGGCTGCAGATGGCTGATCCGCAGGTTCTGTCTTTTCAGGTTCTGCACAGCGGCGGTCTCCTACACTTGCTGTAGGTTCTCTTTACTCTCTCCAGGGGTCTCGCTGGACTGCATCCCCCCATTATTCATGCGTAAGGTAATTTGGTAAAGTTGGCTGCTTATGAACGGTAAATGGGATTGTACATGAAGGATTTCTTCCATACTCGGCCCCTGTTTTTGGTGTTGTGTGTTGCACTTTTGGCTGCAGGGATGCGGCCGTTGATTTCGGCAGACAGCTGCAATACATGGAGTCCGCGTGCTGTCACTATATATCAGCTTTTCCTCCTGTCTTACGGCTATAATAATTCTTATACAAGGGTTGCGATACTTCTATCACAGTTACATAAGGAGCGGGTGGCAACGAGGAAAATGAGTCTCGTAATCCACCCTCTCAGTAATGCTTGTCTCCTCCCTGCTCACAGCTACAGCATCTCCTGCCCAGACTTATACTGGAAGCCAGAGAAGAAGGGTTAATGGCGGAGGACGAGGAGGAGACCCCTATGCTCTGCCGCTCACTGCTCTTCCCTTCCGCGGGCTGGAAGGACGCTGCGGTCAGACTATGGCGCCAAAGTCCCTTCCAGGAGCTGCTAACACAGGAGACGTTCCAGGTCAGTGTTCACCTATACGCTTATCTGGGAAAGCTGGGTGGTGCCGGCATTGTCAAAGCGATCCGTATTCATACCGTGAAGGTCAGACGTGTGAAACCGGCACAAGAGAGGGTTCTGTATTGTTACATAAACATTCAGGAATCCAGGAAAGATGGGTGACACCTTCTGTGTATCTAAATAGGATGTCACTGAGCTTTGCTTTAACCTATCACTGAGAAATCTGTCATATCATTGTTGTAAGTGGGTGACGATCCCTGGAGAGCTTCAGTGGCGCCAAAAATGTCACCCTCTAGATTTCTCTGCATAGTAAGAGGGTCCCATTTGCAGTTCTCTTTCAGGGACTGGCTGCAGTGGGAGATGAGCCTGGGATGGGACGAGGATCCTTTACGTGACACCGAGAGGTAAGTCTGTGCCCATAAACGCAGATGGGGAATGTCCACACATACGGAATTAAGAAGAAATCCACCGAGAAATCCGCACCGAATGCTGCACATTGTGGTGAGAATTTCCTTGTGGATTATAATCTGCCGCAATTGGATTTTGATGCAGCAAATCCGGTAAATTGCACACAATTCATCCTGCAAATCTGCAGCATCTATCCACAGCCTGACCCTGAACACGTTCTCTCCCTCCAGACACGAATATCAGCGCTGGGCTTTAAATTGCTGCTTCCTCCCGAAATCTTCCAACAGGGGCGGGTGTGGAAATGATTTGCAGATTGCATGCTCCATTATGGTGGATGCGGTGCTCGAATTTTGCAGCAGGTGAGGCCTCTCCTATCATCTGATGAACGTCTATTATTTTGTACGACTCTGATCCATGTTATTTTATTGTAGATATGAACCCAGTCCGGGCAGTCAACCGCCGCACGCCCGCTCAGGGGTGGCCGAAATCCTGTGCCGCCTACAGGTAGGTTCTTGATGCCTTATTGAATCGCATATATATATATATATATATATATATATATATATAATATAATATATATATATATATATATATATATATATATATACATATATATATATATTATATATATATAAATATTATATATATATATATATAAATATTATATATATATATATATATATATAAATATTATATATATATATATACTGTATGTATATAATATATATGTGTATACGTGTGTATATGTATATAATATATATAATTTGTGTGTGTGTATATGTGTATATATATACATTTTTTTTCTTTGTCGCTCTATTGGGAGACCCAGACAATTGGGTGTATAGCTACTGCCTCCGGAGGCCACACAAAGCATTACACTAAAAAGTGTAAGGCCCCTCCCCTACTGCCTATACACCCCCCGTGGGATCACGGGTTCCTCAGTTTTCAAGCTTTGTGCGAAGGAGGCTGACATCCACGCATAGCTCCACTGTTTAGTCAGCAGCAGCTGCTGACTATGTCGGATGGAAGAAAAGAGGGCCCATATAGGGCCCCCAGCATGCTCCCTTCTCACCCCACTCTTTGTCGGCGGTGTTTGTTAAGGTTGAGGTACCCATTGCGGGTACGGAGGCTGGAGCCCACATGCTGCTTTCCTTCCCCATCCCCTTAGGGCTCTGGGTGAAGTGGGATCTTACCGGTCTCCAGGCACTGAGACCGAGCTCCATCCACAGCCCCTGGGCTCTGCTGGACATGGAGCTGAATATCGTCAGGGACAGGGCCCTGCTACATTAAGGTACTCTGTGTCCCCGTGCACACACACCAGCATTGCTGGGTGTGTTAGTGCGCCCGGGACAACAGCGCTGCGCGCGTGTGCCACACTATCTTCAGCTTGCTGAAGGAGTTAATGGTTTGGAAACGGTCGCGCCGGCCGCTGCTGTCAGTTTTAACTGCAGCGCGGCTGGGACTTGTGGTTCGCCGGGGACTTCCGCGCGCGCCGTGCATATTTGACGGCCGCGCTTACTACTACAGTCCCCGGCTTTTTGCGGCCTAGTTCGTTTCGTTCCCGCCCCCAGGCCTGCCAGTCAGGGTGGGGGCGGGACGCTGTGCAGAACGTCAGCGCCGAGGGCTGGAGTCTACTTTACATACTCCAGCCCTCACACTGAACACAGTGGGACGCTGGTTTCCCGCTCTTCGTCTGAGGCACGCCCACGGTCCGCCCCTCTTCACTGAACGCCGGCAGCCATTCCTGACGTGCTGTTTGAGCTGGAGAAGGGGAGACAAGTTATGGGAGACCCAGGCACGGGATTCTAGCGACCACACACCCGCTTTCAGCGGGCGGTAAGCGGCACCTCTGGTGCCTACCCCACTTGTGCTGCAGTATTCATTTGTATTTTTATGCTATACATTGCACTGTACTGGCGCTGGTAATTCTTCACTATATACCCTCTTGGATTGCTCTGAGACAACAGCATGTCGTCCGCAAAAACCAAGGGTGCCAAGGCACAGGCTTTCTATGCTGCCTGTACCGCATGTGGGGCTACTCTACCGGCAGGTTCCACTGACCCCCATTGTGTGCAGTGCTCGGCCCCTGTGGCACTTGTTCGGCCGGGGCCTCTGCTAGAGGTGACCCAGGGAGAACCACCTGTGAATACTGTCCAGGTGACGGGGACAGAGTTTGCAGCTTTGCTGATAGATTATCCGTGACTATGACTAAAATCCTAGAAACTTTGCAGTCTAGACCAGTAACTCAGACCATGGGCACGGTTGAATCACTGTCCCCTGGTCCCCCTCAGTTGGAACAGCTCCGGGCTCCGGAGGTGTCCCATGCATTCCAGGGTGACGGCTCTGACACGGACGACAGTCCCAGACAGCCTAAGCGAGCTCCCTATGAGCGACCCTCGACTTCATCACACTGGTCAAGGTCCCAACAGGATGACTCTCTGTGTGATAAGGCGGAGGTAGCTGATCAGGATTCTGATCCTGAGACCGCTCTCAATCTGGATACACCGGATGGTGACGCCATAGTGAATGATCTCATAGCGTCCATCAATAGAATGTTGGATATTTCTCCCCCAGCTCCTCCAGTGGAGGAGTCAGCTTCACAGCAGGAGAAATTCCATTTCAGGTATCCCAAGCGTAAATTAAGTGCCTTTCTGGACCACTCTGACTTCAGAGAAGCTATCCAGAAACACCACGCTTATCCAGATAAGCTTTTCTCCAAACGGCTTAAGGATACACGCTATCCCTTTCCCCCTGACGTGGTCAAGAGCTGGACCCTGTGTCCAAAGGTGGATCCTCCAATCTCCAAGTTTGCGGCTAGATCCTTAGTTGCAGTGGAAGATGGGGCTTCACTTAAAGATGCCATTGACAGACAGATGGAGCTCTGGCTGAAATCCATCTATGAAGCTATCGGCGCGTCGTATGCTCTTGCATTCGCAGCTGTATGGGCACTCCAAGCTATTTCAGCTGGTCTTGCGCAAATTGACACTGTCACACGTACATCTGTTCCGCAAGTAGCGTCCTTAACCTCTCAAATGACTGCATTGCGTCTTACGCTATCAATACTGTCCTGGACTCTACGAGCCGTACGGCAGTGGCGTCCACCAACTCCGTGGTTTTACGCAGAGCCTTGTGGTTAAGGGAATGGAAGGCAGATTCTGCTTCCAAAAAGTGCGTAACCAGTTTGCCATTTGCTGGTGACAGACTGTTTGGTGAGAGATTGGATGAAATCATTAAACAATCCAAGGGTAAGGATTCATCCTTACCTCAGCCCAGACCAAATAAACCCCAACAGAGGACGGGACAGTCGAGGTTTCGGTCCTTTCGAGGCTCGGGCAGGTCCCAATTCTCCTCGTCCAAAAGGACTCAAAAGGATCAGAGGAGTTCAGATTCTTGGCGGGCTCAGTCACGCCCAAAGAAAGCAGCCGGAGGAACCGCTACCAGGGCGGCTTCCTCATGGCTTTCGGCCTCCTCTCTCCGCATCCTCGGTCGGTGGCAGGCTCTCCCGCTTTTGCGACATTTGGCTGCCACAGGTCAAAGACCGTTGGGTGAGAGACATTTTGTCTCACGGGTACAGGATAGAGTTCAGTTCTCGTCCTCCAACTCGATTCTTCAGAACTTCTCCGCCTCCCGACCGAGCCGATGCTCTTCTGCAGGCGGTGTGCTCTCTAAAGGCAGAAGGAGTGGTGATCCCTGTTCCTCTTCAGGAGCAAGGTCACGGTTTTTACTCCAATTTGTTTGTGGTGCCAAAAAAGGACGGGTCTTTCCGTCCCGTTCTGGACCTAAAACTGCTCAACAAGCATGTGAAAACCAGGCGGTTCCGGATGCAATCCCTCCGCTCCGTCATCGCCTCAATGTCTCAAGGAGATTTCTTTTTCGCTCCTAATTGGGAGACCCAGACAATTGGGTGTATAGCTACTGCCTCCGGAGGCCGCACAAAGTACTACACTTAAAAGTGTAAGGCCCCTCCCCTTCTGGCTATACACCCCCCCGTGGGAGCACGGGTTCCTCAGTTTTAGCTTTGTGCGAAGGAGGTCAGACACGCACGCATAGCTCCACTGTTTAGTCAGCAGCAGCTGCTGACTATGTCGGATGGAAGAAAAGAGGGCCCATACAGGGCCCCCAGCATGCTCCCTTCTCACCCCACTTTATGTCGGTGGTGTTTGTTAAGGTTGAGGTACCCATTGCGGGTACGGAGGCTGGAGCCCACATGCTGATTCCTTCCCCATCCCCATTAGGGCTCTGGGCGAAGTGGGATTTTACAGGTCTCCAGGCACTGAGACCCTGCTCCATCCGCAGCCCCTGAAGAAGCCGCCGGATATGGAGCTGAGTATCGTCAGGGACAGGCCCTGCCCCATCAAGGTACTCGGTGTCCCCGTGCATTTCGCGCGCACACCACAGCATTGCTGGGTATGTTAGTGCGCCGGGGACATAAGCGCTGCTGCGCTTGTGCCACTGCCTCACTTCAGCTTAGCTGAGTGGGTAAACTTATGTGGAACGGTCGCGCCGGCCGCTGGGACTGCGACGCGGCTGGGACTTGTGGTGCGCCGGGGACTTCCGCGCTGGCCGCGCTTTTACGGCGGCCGCGCTTATAAATCGAGTCCCCGGCTTTTGCGGCCTAGTTCCGTTTGTTCCCACCCCCAGACCTGCCAGTCAGGGGGAGGGCGGGACGCTGTTCAGTGCATCAGCATGGAGGGCTGGAGTCTTTTTTACATACTCCAGCCCTCACACTAGGCACAGGGGGACGCAGTTTCCCGCACTTTTGTTTGGACACGCCCACGGTCCGCCCCTCTTCACAGACGCCGGCAGCCATTCCTGCCTGCACACTGAGCTGCAGAGGGGAGACGGGGAGACCCAGACAAGGGACTCTGCGCCTCATACCCGCTATTCAGCGGGCGGTAAGCAGCCCTCAAGGGCTCACCCCCACTTGTGCCAGTTGTGTATTTAGTATTTTGTTTTTTGCCAAATACTTTGCACTGTACGGTCGCTGGTGATTCTCGGCTATAGACTCTCCAGATTACAGGGAGGCAACAGCATGTCGTCCACAAAACGCAAGGGTGCCAAGGCACAGACATTATATGCTGCCTGTACCGCATGTGGGGCTGCTCTACCGGCAGGTTCCACTGACCCCCATTGTGTGCAGTGCTCGGCCCCTGTGGTACTTGCACAGCCGGGGCCTCTGCTGGACGTAACCCAGGGTGTACCACCTGTGAATGCTGTCCAAGTGACAGGAACTGAGTTTGCAGTTTTCTTCAGCGCTCTATTGGGAGACCCAGACGATTGGGGTATAGCTACTGCCCTCTGGAGGCCACACAAAGCACTACATTAAAAGTGCAAGGCCCCTCCCCCTCTGGCTATACCCCCCCCCGTGGTATCACGGGTTCTCCAGTTTTAGCTTTGTGTGCGAAGGAGGTCAGACATTCCATGCATAGCTCCACAGATTTTAGTCAGCAGTAGCTGCTGACTATTTCGGATGGAAGAAAAGAGGACACATATAGTGTCCCCAGCATGCTCCCTTCTCACCCCTGGATGGTGTTGTAAGGTTGAGGTACCTATTGCTGGTACAGGGCTGGAGCCTGACATGCTGTTTTCCTTCCACATCCCCTGGTAGGGCTCTGTGGAAGTGGGATCCTGCCGGCCTCTCAGCTCTGACGCCGGGCTCCATCCACAGACCCATTAGAACCTGATGGAGACGGAGCAGGAGTACGATCAGGGACAGGCCCTGCATCATACAGGTACTCTGTGTCCCCGGCAGGCACAGACACACTCCGGGCTGGCTGGGTGTTGTAGTGCGCCGGGGACCGCAACGTTGGAGTTAGTGTCCCTACAGATTACTGGGGGATTGTTTGTGTATGGGAACGCAGCGCCGACCCCCTCTGGACCGGGCGGCGCTGCTGTGACTTGTGGTGCGCCGGGGATCCGCCGTCCGCGCTTTTACGGCGGCGGCGGTGATAAATTGAGTCCCCGGCTTTTTGGGCCTAGGACGCCGGCAGCTCCGATTCGTTCCCGCCCCCACCCTGTCATTCAGGGTAGGGGAGAGACGCTGTTCGCTAGCAGCGACGAGGGCTGGAGCCTGATTTACATGCTCCAGCCCTCACACTAGGCACAAAGGGAAGCAGGCTTCCCGCTCTTAGCCAGGAACGCCCAGGGCCCGCCCCCCTTCTCTCTCAGGACGCCGGCAGCCATTACATGCAGTCTGGCTGGAGGAAGGACGCAAGGCTCTGGGAGACCTGGACTAGGGGCTATCTGGCGACCACACACCCGCTTTTTAAGCGGGCGGTAAGCGATTTTTCTGTGCTGGTCCCTCTAGTGCCTCACGGTGTATCGGTGTACTGTGTAGGATATAGAGATATTGTATTTCTTGCACTGTGAGGTCGCTTCTGGCTGCATCTCCCAGATCACTCTGTGGAAGCAACAACATGCCATCCTCAAAACGCAAGGCTGCCAAGGCTAGGGCTGTGTATACTGCGGGTGCTGCATGTGGGGCTAATCTACCAGCAGGCTCCGATGACCCCCATTGTGTGCAATGCTCCGACCCGGTGCTGCTTCGCCAGCCGGAGTCAGGAGGGAGAGTGACCCAGGCTGAGACGCCTGTAAGTCCTGCCCCGGTGACAGGGACAGACTTTGCAGTTTTTGCTGGTAATATGTCTGTCTCTATGGCAAAAATCCTTGAAACCTTGCAATCTATGCATGGGGCTCAGTCTTTGGGCACGGCGAGGCCTCTGTCCTCAGGTCCCCCTCACTTGGAATTAATCCAGCCCACAGGGGGGTCCCCGGCTTCACAGGCCGAGGATTATGACTCAGATGATAGCCCCAGCCACCCTAAGCGAGCTCGCTGGGAAAGACCCTCGACGTCATCACACTGCTCAGGGTCTCAGCGCAATCAGTCTCCCTGTGATGTGTCTGATGAGAGTGATCAGGAATCCATTCCTGGAACCCCTCTCAACCTGGATACCCCTGATGGGGATGCCATGGTAAACGACCTTATCTCAGCCATCAATAGGCTGTTGGATATTTCTCCCCCAGCCCCTTCAGCAGAAGAGGCAGCTGCACAGCAGGAGAAGTTTCGTTTCCTTTATCCCAAGCGTAAATTGAGTGCTTTGTTGGATCACGCTGACTTCAGAGAATCAATCCAGAAGCACGACGCTCACCCAGAAAGGCGTTTCTCTAAACGATCTAAAGATACGCGTTTCCCTTTCCCCCCTGAGGTGGTCAAGCGCTGGACACAGTGTCCAAAGGTAGACCCCCCGATTTCCAAACTCGCAGCTAGGTCCATAGTTGCAGTGGAGGATGGCGCTTCACTTAAAGATGCCAATGACAGACAGATGGACCTTTGGTTAAAATCTGTCTATGAAGCTATCGGCGCGTCGTTTGCTCCGGCATTCGCAGCCGTATGGGCACTCCAGGCTATTTCAGCTGGCTTAGCAAAAGTGGATGCTATCATACATCCAGCAGTGCCGCAAGTGGCGCACCTTACCACGCAGATGTCGGCGTTTGCGTCTTACGCTATCAATGCGGTCCTAGAATCTACCAGTCGCACCTCAATGGCGTCCGCCAATTCGGTAGTTTTGCGCAGAGCCTTGTGGTTAAAGGACTGGAAAGCAGATGCTGGTTCCAAAAAATGTTTAACCAGTTTGCCTTTATCTAGAGATAGACTGTTTGGCGAGCCATTGGCTGATATCATTAAGCAGTCTAAGGGTAAAGACTCCTCTTTACCACAACCCAGAACAACCAAACCTCAGCAGAAAAAGTGGCAGCAGAGGTTTCAGTCCTTTCGAGGTTCGGGCAAGACACCATTTACCTCGTCCAAAGGGACTCAGAGGACGCAAAGAAACTCAGATTTGTGGCGGGCTCACACGCGCCCCAAGAAAGCAAATGGAGGTACCGCTTCCAAAGCGGCTACCTCATGACTTCCAGCCCCCTCCCTCCGCATCGCCGGTCGGGGGCAGGCTCTCCCGCTTTTCCGGCATTTGGATGTCACAGGTCAAAGACCGGTGGGTGACGGACATTTTGTCTCGCGGGTACAGAATCGAGTTCAATTCTCGTCCTCCAGCTCGGTTCTTCAGAACCTCCCCACATCCAGACCGAGCAGATGCTCTGCTGCAGGCGGTGGGCTCCCTAAGAGCGGAAGGACTGGTGATCCCAGTCCCTCCTCAGGAACAAGGGCAAGGGTTTTACTCCAATCTCTTTGTGGTTCCAAAAAAGGACGGCTCGTTCCGTCCTGTTCTGGACCTAAAACGGCTCAACAAACATGTGCACGCCAGGAAGTTCCGGATGGAAACCCTGCGTTCTGTCATTGCCTCAATGTCCAGAGGAGACTTCCTTGCCTCAATAGACATCAAAGATGCTTATCTCCACGTGCCAATTGCTACAGAACATCAACGTTTTCTACGTTTTGTGATAGGAGACGACCATTTTCAGTTCGTAGCTCTGCCATTTGGTCTGGCAACAGCCCCACGGGTCTTCACCAAGGTCATGGCGGCGGTGGTAGCAGTCTTGCACTCTCAGGGACACTCGGTGATCCCTTACCTAGACGATTTATTGGTCAAAGCTCCCTCTCAAGAGGCATGTCAGCACAGCCTGAATGCTACGCTGGAGACCCTACAGTCTTTCGGATGGATCATCAACTTTCCAAAGTCGATCCTATCACCGACTCAATCACTAACGTATCTTGGCATGGAGTTTCATACTCTAGCAGCGATAGTGAAGCTTCCGCTGAACAAGCAGCGGTCACTACAGACAGGGGTGCAATCTCTTCTGCAGGGCCAGTTGCATCCCTTGCGGCGCCTCATGCATTTCCTAGGGAAGATGGTGGCAGCCATGGAAGCAGTTCCCTTTGCGCAGTTTCATCTGCGCCCACTTCAATGGGACATTCTCCGCCAATGGGACGGGAAGTCAACGTCCCTGGACAGGAAAGTCTCGCTTTCCCAGACGGCCAAGGACTCCCTACAATGGTGGCTCCTTCCCACCTCATTGTCTCAGGGAAGATCCTTCCTGCCCCCATCCTGGGCAGTAGTCACGACAGATGCGAGTCTGTCAGGGTGGGGAGCAGTATTTCTCCACCACAGGGCTCAGGGGACGTGGACTCCGCAGGAGTCCACCCTTCAGATCAATGTTCTGGAGATCAGAGCAGTGTATCTTGCTCTACTGGCCTTCCAACAGTGGCTGGAAGGAAAGCAGATCCGAATCCAATCGGACAACTCCACAGCGGTGGCATACATCAACCACCAAGGAGGGACGCGCAGTCGGCAAGCCTTCCAAGAAGTCCGGCGCATTCTAATGTGGGTGGAGGACAGAGCATCCACCATATCCGCGGTTCACATCCCAGGCGTAGAAAACTGGGAAGCAGACTTCCTCAGTCGCCAGGGCATGGACGCAGGGGAATGGTCCCTTCACCCGGACGTGTTTCAGGAAATCTGTCGCCGCTGGGGAGTGCCGGACGTCGACCTAATGGCATCCCGGCACAACAACAAGGTCCCGGCATTCATGGCGAGGTCGCGCGATCAAAGAGCTCTGGCGGCAGACGCCTTGGTTCAAGATTGGTCGCAGTTTCAGCTCCCATACGTGTTTCCGCCTCTGGCGCTCTTGCCCAGAGTGCTACGCTAGATCAGATCCGAGTGCAGCCGCATCATACTCGTCGCTCCAGACTGGCCGAGGAGGTCGTGGTATCCGGATCTGTGGCATCTCACGATCGGTCGACCGTGGTCACTGCCAGACCGACCAGACTTACTGTCCCAAGGGCCGTTTTTCCATCAGAATTCTGCGGCCCTGAACCTGACTGTGTGGCCATTGAGTCCTGGATCCTAGCATCTGCAGGATTATCTCAAGGAGTCGTTGCCACAATGAGACAAGCTAGAAAGTCGAATTCGGCTAAGATCTACCACAGAACGTGGAAGATTTTCTTATCCTGGTGCTCTGCTCAGGGAGTGTCTCCCTGGCCATTTGCATTGCCCAAGTTTCTTTCCTTCCTGCAATCGGGGTTAGAAAAGGGCTTGTCGCTCAGCTCCCTTAAAGGGCAAGTTTCGGCACTATCCGTGTTTTTTCAGAAGCGTCTAGCACGTCTTTCTAAGGTGCGCACGTTCCTGCAGGGGGTCTGTCATATTGTGCCCCCGTACAGGAGGCCGTTAGATCCATGGGATCTGAACAGGGTACTAGTTGCTCTCCAGAAGCCGCCCTTCGAGCCTCTGAAGGAAGTTTCCTTTTCTCGGCTGTCACAGAAAGTGGCGTTTCTTGTTGCGATCACATCGCTTCGGCGAGTGTCTGAGCTGGCAGCTCTGTCATCCAAGGCTCCCTTCCTGGTGTTCCACCAGGACAAGGTAGTGCTGCGCCCTATTCCGGAGTTTCTCCCTAAGGTCGTATCCTCTTTTCATCTTAATCAGGATATATCCTTGCCTTCGTTTTGTCCTCATCCGGTTCACCGGTATGAAAAGGACTTACGTTTGCTAGATCTGGTGAGAGCACTCAGAATCTACATTTCCCGCACGGCGCCCATGCGCCGTGCCGATGCACTTTTTGTCCTTGTCGCTGGTCCGCGCAAGGGGTTGCAGGCTTCTAAAGCCACCCTGGCTCGATGGATCAAAGAACCAATTCTAGAGGCCTACCGTTCTGCGGGGCTTCCGGTTCCTTCAGGGCTAAAAGCCCACTCAACCAGAGCCGTGGGTGCGTCCTGGGCATTACGTCACCAGGCTTCGGCTCAACAGGTGTGCCAGGCAGCTACCTGGTCCAGTCTGCACACTTTCACCAAGCATTATCAGGTGCATACCTATGCTTCGGCGGATGCCAGCTTAGGTAGAAGAGTCCTGCAGGCGGCAGTGACACCCCCGTAGGGGAGGGCTGTTTTGCAGCTCTAACATGAGGTATTTCTTTACCCACCCAGGGACAGCTTTTGGACGTCCCAATCGTCTGGGTCTCCCAATGGAGCGCCGAAGAAGAAGGGAATTTTGTTACTTACCGTAAATTCCTTTTCTTCTAGCTCTTATTGGGAGACCCAGCACCCGCCCTGTTGTCCTTCGGGATGTTTTTTTGTTGTTTGCGGGTACACATGTTGTTCATGTTGAACGGTTTTTCAGTTCTCCGATGTTATTCGGAGTTAATTTGTTTAAACCAGTTATTGGCTTCCTCCTTCTTGCTTTGGCACTAAAACTGGAGAACCCGTGATACCACGGGGGGGGGTATAGCCAGAGGGGGAGGGGCCTTGCACTTTTAATGTAGTGCTTTGTGTGGCCTCCAGAGGGCAGTAGCTATACCCCAATCGTCTGGGTCTCCCAATAAGAGCTAGAAGAAAAGGAATTTACGGTAAGTAACAAAATTCCCTTCTTTGCTGACAGAATGTCTATGACTATGTCACAGATTCTTGAAACATTGCGGTCCAGGCCTGTAATTCAGACCATGGGCACTGTTCAATCATTGCCCCCTGGTCCCCCTCAGCTGGATCTCTTCCAAGCTCCGGGAGTGTCACATACACCTCAGGGTGATGACTCTGACTCGGACGACAGTCCCAGGCAACCTAAGCGGGCTCGCTATGAGAGACCTTCAACTTCGTCTCACTGGTCAGGATCCCAGCGGGATGAATCTATGGGTGATGAGGCGGATGTAACTGATCAGGATTCTGATCCTGGGACCGCTCTCAATCTGGATACGCCAGATTGTGACGCCATAGTGAATGATCTTATAGCGTCCATCAATAAGATGTTAGATATTTCTCCCCCAGCTCCTCCTGCGGAGGAGGCAGCTTCACAGCATGAGAAGATCCATTTCAGATATCCCAAGCGTAAATTAAGCACCTTTCTGGACCACGCTGACTTTAGAGACGCAATCCAGAAACCCCACGCTTATCCTGAGAAGCGTTTTTCTAAACGGCTTAAGGATACACGCTATCCTTTTCCCCCTGACGTGGTCAAGGGTTGGACCCAGTGTCCCAAGGTGGACCCTCCAATCTCCAGGCTTGCAGCTAGATCCTTGGTTGCAGTTGAAGATGGAGCGGCACTTAAAGATGCCACTGACAGGCAGATGGAGCTCTGGTTGAAATCCATCTATGAAGCTATTGGAGCGTCGTTGGCGCCATCTTTCGCAGCCGTATGGGCACTCCAAGCTATCTCAGCTGGGCTTACGCAAGTCGACTCGGTCACACGTGCATCTGCTCCGCAGGTGGCACCATTGACCTCTCAAATGTCTGCATTCGCGTCTTACGCGATTAATGCTGTTCTTGACGCTACAAGCCGTACGGCGGTGGCGTCAGCCAACTCCGTGGTTTTGCGCAGAGCCCTGTGGTTGAGAGATTGGAAGGCAGATTCTGCTTCCAAAAAGTGCTTAACCAGTTTGCCTTTTTCGCGTGACCGATTGTTTGGGGAGCGTTTGGATGAAATCATCAAACACTCCAAGGGTAAGGACTCATCCTTACCGCAACCCAGACAAAACAAACCCCAACAAAGGAGGGGTCAGTCTGGTTATCGGTCCTTTCGAGGCCCAGGCAGGTCCCAATTCTCCTCGTCCAAGAAGACTCAAAAGGATCAGAGACGCTCAGATTCTTGGCGGTCTCAGTCACGCCCAAAAAAGACAGCCGGAGGAACCGTTGCCAAGACGGCTTCCTCATGACTCTCTCAGTCTCCGCTTCCCGCACCCTCGGTCGGTGGGAGGCTCTCCCACTTTGGCGACATTTGGCTGTCACAAGTCAAAGACCGTTGGGTGAGGGATATTCTGTCTCACGGGTACAGGATAGAGTTCAGTTCTCGTCCTCCAACTCGTTTCTTCAGAACTTCTCCACCGCCCGACCGAGCCGATGCTCTGCTGCAGGCGGTGGCCGCTCTAAAGGCGGAAGGAGTGGTGACCTCCGTCCCTCTTCAGGAACAGGGTCACGGTTTTTACTCCAATCTGTTTGTGGTGCCAAAGAAAGACGGATCGTATCGGCCAGCCTGGATCTAAAGTTGCTCAACAAACACGTAAAAATCAGGAGGTTCCGGATGGAATCCCTACGCTCCGTCATAGCCTCAATGTCTCAAGGAGATTTTCTTGCATCAATAGACATCAAAGATGCTTATCTCCACGTGCCGATTGCGCCAGAGCATCAGCGTTTCCTACGCTTCGTTATACAAGACGAACACCTGCAGTTCGTAGCGTTACCTTTCGGTCTGGCAACAGCCCCTCGGGTCTTCACCAAAGTCATGGCAGCAGTAGTAGCTGTCCTGCACTCACAGGGTCACTCTGTGATCCCGTATTTGGACGACCTACTTATCAAGGCACCCTCTCTAGAAGCATGCCAACACAGCCTGAACGTGGCACTAGAGACTCTCCAGAGTTTCGGGTGGATTATCAACTTTCCAAAGTCTCATCTAACCCCGACCCAATCACTGACTTATCTTGGCATGGAGTTTCATACTCTCTCAGCGATAGTGAAGCTTCCACTGGACAAGCAGTGTTCTCTGCAGACAGGGGTGCAATCTCTCCTTCAGAGCCAGTCGCACTCATTGAGGCACCTCATGCATTTCCTAGGGAAGATGGTGGCAGCAATGGAAGCGGTCCCTTTCGCGCAGTTTCATCTGCGCCCTCTACAATGGGACATTCTCCGCCAATGGGATGGGAGGTCGACGTCCCTCGACAGGAATGTCTCCCTCTCTCAGACTGCCAAGGACTCTCTCCGTTGGTGGCTTCTTCCCACCTCATTGTCAAAAGGAAAGTCGTTCCTACCACCATCCTGGGCGGTGGTCACGACGGATGCGAGCCTATCAGGGTGGGGAGCAGTGTTTCTCCACCACAGGGCTCAAGGTACGTGGACTCAGGAAGAGTCCACCCTGCAGATCAATGTTCTGGAAATCAGAGCAGTCTATCTTGCTCTGCGAGCCTTCCAACAGTGGCTGGAAGGCAAGCAGATTCGGATTCAGTCGGACAATTCCACAGCGGTGGCGTACATCAACCACCAAGGGGGAACACGCAGTCGACAAGCCTTTCAAGAAGTCCGGCGGATTTTGACGTGGGTGGAAAGCACAGCATCCACCATATCCGCAGTTCACATCCCAGGCGTGGAAAACTGGGAAGCAGACTTTCTCAGTCGCCAGGGCATGGACGCAGGGGAATGGTCCCTTCACCCGGACGTGTTTCAGGAGATCTGTTGCCGCTGGGGGATACCGGACGTCGATCTGATGGCGTCACGACACAACAACAAGGTCCCAGTTTTCATGGCACGGTCTCACGATCACCGAGCGCTGGCGGCAGACGCCTTAGTTCAGGATTGGTCGCAGTTCCGACTACCTTATGTGTTCCCACCTCTGGCATTGTTGCCCAGAGTACTCCGAAAGATCAGGTCCGACTGCCATCGAGCCATTCTCGTCGCTCCAGACTGGCCAAGAAGGTCGTGGTACCCGGATCTGTGGCATCTCACGGTGGGCCAACCGTGGGCACTACCAGACCGTCCAGATTTGCTGTCTCAAGGGCCGTTTTTCCATCTGAATTCTGCGGCCCTGAACCTGACTGTGTGGCCATTGAGTCCTGGATCCTAAGGACCTCAGGTTTATCTCATGAAGTTGTTGCCACAATGAGACAGGCTAGGAAACCAACCTCCGCCAAGATCTACCACAGAACGTGGAAGATATTCTTATCTTGGTGCTCTGCTCAGGGAGTTTCTCCCTGGCCATTTGCATTGCCTATTTTTCTTTCCTTCCTGCAGTCTGGGTTGGAAAAAGGTTTGTCGCTTAGCTCCCTTAAGGGTCAAGTCTCCGCGCTATCCGTATTCTTTCAGAAGCGCCTGGCACGGCTTCCTAAGGTACGCACGTTCCTGCAAGGGGTTTGTCATATCGTTCCTCCTTACAGGAGGCCATTGGATCCCTGGGATCTAAATAAGGTTCTAATTGCTCTCCAGAAGCCGCCTTTCGAGCCTATGAAGCAGGTTTCCCTTTCTCGGCTTTCACAAAAAGTGGCCTTTCTTGTGGCGGTCACGTCTCTTCGAAGAGTGTCCGAGCTGGCGGCGTTATCTTGCAAATCTCCCTTCCTGGTGTTTCACCAAGACAAGGTAGTTCTGCGTCCAATTCCAGAGTTTTCTCCCAAGGTGGTATCTTCCTTTCATCTCAATCAGGATATCACTTTACCATCTTTGTGTCCGCATCCAGTTCACCAATTTGAAAAGGGTTTACATCTGTTGGACCTGGTAAGAGCACTCAGGATCTACATTTCCCGCACGGCGCCTTTGCGCTGTTCGGATGCACTCTTTGTTCTGGTCGCTGGTCAGCATAAAGGGTCGCAAGCTTCCAAATCCACCCTGGCTCGGTGGATCAAGGAACCAATTCTTCACACCTACCGTTCTGCTGGGCTTCCGATTCCATCTGGACTGAAGGCCCATTCTACCAGAGCTGTGGGTGCGTCCTGGGCATTACGGCATCAGGCTACGGCTCAGCAGGTGTGCCAGGCGGCTACCTGGTCGAGTCTGCACACTTTTACCAAGCATTATCAGGTGCATACCTACGCTTCGGCGGATGCCAGCCTAGGTAGACAAGTCCTTCAGGCGGCAGTGGCCCACCTGTAAGAAAGGGCTGCCTGACAGCCCGATCACGAGGTATTCTTTTACCCACCCAGGGACTGCTTTTGGACGTCCCAATTGTCTGGGTCTCCCAATTAGGAGCGAAAAAGAAGAAGGGAATTTTGTTTACTTACCGTAAATTCCTTTTCTTCTAGCTCCAATTGGGAGACCCAGCACCCGCCCTATTTGTTCTTAGGGTTTCGTTTTTCGGGTGCACATGTTGTTCATGTTGTTACTTAAGTTCTCCGATATTGTTTATCGGATTGAATTTATTTTTGAAACTGTTATTGGCTTTCCTCCTTCTTGCTTTGGCACTAAAACTGAGGAACCCGTGCTCCCACGGGAGGGTGTATAGCCAGAAGGGGAGGGGCCTTACACTTTTAAGTGTAGTACTTTGTGCGGCCTCCGGAGGCAGTAGCTATACACCCAATTGTCTGGGTCTCCCAATTGGAGCTAGAAGAAAAGGAATTTACGGTAAGTAAACAAAATTCCCTTCTTCCTAGCATCAATAGACATCAAAGATGCTTATCTCCACGTGCCGATTGCTCCAGAGCACCAGCGTTTTCTACGCTTCGTTATAGGAGACGAACACCTGCAGTTCGTAGCCCTGCCTTTCAGTCTGGCGACAGCCCCAAGAGGCTTCACCAACGTCATGGCAGCAGTAGTAGCAGTCCTGCACTCTCACGGTCACTCCGTGATCCCTTACTTGGACGATCTACTTGTCAAGGCACCCTCTCAAGAGGCATGCCAACACAGCCTGAACGTTGCGCTGGAGACTCTCCAGAGTTTCGGGTGGATCATCAACTTTTCAAAGTCAAATCTCACCCCGACCCAATCGATAACATACCTTGGCATGGAGTTTCATACTCTCTCAGCGAAAGTGATGCTTCCGCTGGACAAACAGCGTTCACTACAGACAGGGGTGCAATCTCTCCTTCAGGGCCAGTCGCACCCCTTGAGACGCCTCATGCACTTCTTAAGGAAGATGGTAGCAGCAATGGAGGCAGTCCCTTTCGCGCAGTTTCATCTGCGTCCACTACAATAGGACATTCTCCGCCAATGGGACGGGAAGTCGACGTCCCTAGACAGGAACGTCTCCCTTTCTCAGGTGGCCAAGGATTCTCTTCGTGGTGGCTTCTTCCCACCTCATTGTCAATAGGAAAGTCTTCCTACCCCCATCTTGGGCGGTGGTCACAACAGACGCAAGTCTATCAGGGTGGGGAGCAGTGTTTCTCCACCACAGGGCTCAAGGTACGTGGACTCGGCAAGAGTCCACCCTTCAAATCAATGTTCTGGAAATCAGAGCAGTGTATCTTGCCCTACAAGCGTTCCGGCAGTGGCTGGAAGGCAAGCAGATCCGAATTCAGTCGGACAACTCCACAGCGGTGGCATACATCAACCACCAAGGAGGGACACGCAGTCGGCAAGCCTTCCACGAAGTCCGGTGGATTCGGACGTGGGTGGAAGGCACGGCATCCACCATATCCGCAGTTCACATCCCGGGCGTAGAAAACTGGGAAGCAGACTTCCTCAGTCGCCAGGGTATGGACGCAGGGGAATGGTCTCTTCACCCGGGCGTGTTTCAGGAAAATTGTCGCCGCTGGGGGATGCCGGACGTCGACCTAATGGCGTCCCGGCACAACAACAAGGTTCCAGCCTTCATGGCACGGTCTCTCGATCTCAGAACTCTGGCGGCGGACGCCTTAGTTCAGGATTGGTCGCAGTTTCAACTCCCTTATGTGTTCCCACCTCTGGCACTGTTGCCCAGAGTGCTACGCAAGATCAGGTCCGACTGCCGCCGCGCCATCCTCGTCGCTCCAGACTGGCCAAGGAGGTCGTGGTACCCCGATCTGTGGCATCTCACGGTAGGACAACCGTGGGCGCTACCAGACCAGCCAGACTGTTGTCTCAAGGGCCGTTTTTCCATCAGAATTCTGCGGCCCTCAACCTGACTGTGTGGCCATTGAGTCCTGGATCCTAGCGTATTCAGGATTATCTCAAGGGGTCATTGCCACCATGAAACAGGCTAGGAAACTATCCTCTGCCAAGATCTACCACAGGACGTGGAAGATATTCTTATCTTGGTGCTCTGCTCAGGGGGTTTCTCCCTGGCCATTTGCCTTGCCTACTTTTCTTTCCTTCCTGCAATCCGGATTGGAAAAAGGTTTGTCGCTCGGCTCCCTCAAGGGACAAGTCTCAGCGCTATCTGTATTTTTTCAGAAGCGCCTAGCACGACTTCCTCAGGTACACACGTTCCTAAAAGGGGTTTGTCATATCGTCCCTCCTTACAAGCGGCCGTTAGAGCCCTGGGATCTCAACAGGGTTCTAATTGCTCTCCAGAAGCCGCCTTTTGAGCCTATGACGGATGTTTCCCTTTCTCGTCTTTCACAGAAAGTGGCCTTTCTAGTAGCGGTCACGTCTCTTCGGAGAGTGTCCGAGCTAGCAGCGCTGTCAT
This sequence comes from Anomaloglossus baeobatrachus, assembly GCF_048569485.1. Taxonomy (NCBI): domain Eukaryota; kingdom Metazoa; phylum Chordata; class Amphibia; order Anura; family Aromobatidae; genus Anomaloglossus; species Anomaloglossus baeobatrachus. The sequence continues at coordinate 187,074,194 of NC_134362.1, read as the reverse complement.
GCAAATCTCCCTTCCTGGTGTTTCACCAGGACAAGGTGGTTCTGCGCCCGATTCCGGAGTTTCTCCCTAAGGTGGTATCCTCCTTTCATCTCAATCAGGATATCTCCTTACCTTCTTTGTGTCCTCGTCCAGTTCATCAATGTGAAAAGGATTTGCATTTGTTGGATCTGGTGAGAGCACTCAGAATCTACATTTCCCGCACGGCACCTCTGCGCCGCTCGGATGTACTCTTTGTCCTTGTCGCTGGCCAGCGTAAAGGGTCGCAGGCTTCCAAGTCAACCTTGGCTCGGTGGATCAAGGAACCAATTCTTGAAGCCTACCGTTCTGCAGGGCTTCAGGTTCCCTCAGGGCTGAAGGCCCATTCTACCAGAGCCGTGGGTGCGTCCTGGGCATTACGGCACCAGGCTACGACTCAGCAGGTGTGCCAGGCAGCTACCTGGTCGAGTCTGCACACTTTTACCAAACATTATCAGGTGCATACCTATGCTTCGGCTGACGCCAGCCTAGGTAGACAAGTCCTTCAGGCGGCGATTGCCCACCTGTAGAAAAGGGGCCGTTTTTTACGGCCCTATCATGAGGTATTATTTTACCCACCCAGGGATTGCTTTTGGACATCCCAATTGTCTGGGTCTCCCAATAGAGCGACAAAGAAGAAGGGAATTTTGTTTACTTACCGTAAATTCCTTTTCTTCTAGCTCTAATTGGGAGACCCAGCGCCCGCCCCTGTTTTTTTGTATACACATGTTGTTCAGGTTGAATGGTTTCAGTTCTCCGATATTCCTTCGGATTGAATTTGCTTAAACCAGTTTATTGGCTTTCCTCCTTCTTGCTTTTGCACTAAAACTGAGGAACCCGTGATCCCACGGGGGGTGTATAGGCAGTAGGGGAGGGGCCTTACACTTTTTAGTGTAATTGCTTTGTGTGGCCTCCGGAGGCAGTAGCTATACTACACCCAATTGTCTGGGTCTCCCAATTAGAGCTAGAAGAAAAGGAATTTACGGTAAGTAAACAAAATTCCCTTCTTTCTGTATTTTTCATTTTATAAGACGCAACCAAAATTTCCAAATTTAGAGTAGGAACATAGCAAAAAATAATTTTTAATGTTAATATGAGGGTCCATCTTGCAACCCTAATGCATCTTAATCCCAATGCTCACCAGGGGGTGGAAAAGCTCAGGAAGGTCACAGGAGGCCAGGTAGGCAATGCTGCGGGCTCAGAGGAGGGGGTGTTGACCCTAAGGAGGGTCAACGATTCTGCTTGTTCGGGGATGTAGCGGCGGGCACCATTGAATCCCCCGGATATGGCTTAACAGGGCAACGGTGGTGATGAAAAGTCACAGGAGGCGTCAGGGGTGTTGCAGCAGGTGGGTGGGCTTCAGGGGTGTCACAGGACGGGGTGTCTCTGCAGCAGGTGCATTGATCGGATTGCGAGCTCCATTGAATCGCCCGCAGTTGACGAGATGAGTTTCAAGAAAATAGCCACAGAGGCGGCGCATGTGCAGATAGGACTCTGCGGCCATTTTCTTGAAGTCCATCATATCAGTTTGTGCACGTGTCACCTCCACGGCCATTTTCTTGAAGTTCATCACGTCAACCACGGGCGAGTCAATGGAGTCGGCAGTCAGGTCAATGCACCCGCCACTGAGACACCCTGTCCTTTGACACCACAACTCGCCCGCAGATTAATGGCGCCTGCTGCGAAACCCCCAAGCGCGTCCTGTGAACCCCGCTCCACCAAACCATATCTGTTTTGTAAAATACAATATATATATATATATATATATATATATATATATATATATATATATATATATATATATATATATATATATATATATATATATATATATATATATATATATATAATTATTATTAGATCATCCAAAATGGGGCCAGTCAGGAATATCCTGGATTGGTTCAGTTTGATTAAACATTAAAGGGGTCCCCTGCTCATCTGGTAAGCACTGAGGAGAGCAGCTGGAAGCTTTCTCTCCAGAGAACCCGCCCTGCCCTTATATTACATGGAGTACTTTAATATATTATGCCACGTTTCTCCTTTGGTGGCCACCGAGGAATTGCTGCGGACTACATATATTACTGCTGTTCGCTCAAGGTTGTCCATACTGGAGCACTCCTCTCATATTGTCGCCCTCCGTCTAGCTCTTTGTTTCCTCCTCTTCGTACAGGAGTCGGTCTGTGATTTGCTCTCGCAGTCACGTCCGGATAATCTCAGACAGACAAGTTTCCTTTTTAACGTCTTCCATCGAAGGTTAGAAGCGTTTTCAGGGAGCAGAACGAGCGCCGGGCTGAGGAGACACGGAGACCTTGCCACGTGTACCAGGTAGGTGGAATGAGCAGTTTACCTGCTGAACGTGTCCCCGTGGCGGGTGATGACCCCCGTGGGTCACATACACAGCTCAACGCTCGCAGCGCACCGGATTACTGATGCTTTTAGTCTTTGTACTCAGGATTCTCCTGGGACTTCCACCTACGTTCCTCATCTCCACATCCTCAAAGAGGGGAAAAGCTCATATAGACTGTGAAGACGTCTTCAAATTCATCAACAAGGACTTGGTGAGATAATAATCCACTTCTTTTACCTGCGCTGCACATGTGGGGTTTACCTTCAGTGCATGATATGCCATCTCACCTTCCAGAAGAACACTGGTCAGCGCGGCGGCGCTCTGCCCTACCACATCACCGCGCACTTTTTTAGGGTAAGAGAGTTTATGCATCATGGTCCGGTCAGTAATATATTCTCCTTATTCCTAGAGGTGATGGATAACGCTCTTTTCTGCAGGGTTTGCTCGGAGCCAGTACGAGGAGCGAGGATCCGAGTGACGCCATAAATGCCGCACTCCACGCAGCTCGTGCTCGATGTCCCCTCATCCTGACCTCAGCCGCGGTATGTCTGTGCTAATCCTAATGGATCTTCTTGTGTAATTCCATAATAAAAATATATATATATGTGTGTGTGTGTGTATATATATAATAAATATATATATATATATATATATATATATATATATATATATATATATATTATGCAGTGATTCTGGGGTTGTCTCACCTTCTTAGCTGGGTAAAAAACAAACAAGCAGCTTTGCATTTTACTGTTGGCTAAATATTCCTCCATTCTTTAGACCAGAGAGGATTTTTAGCTCTGTAGCTTATTGCTCGATGTCTAGTTTACAGACTGCAGAGGTGGTCGGTTTCCCAGGTATGGAGCGCACTTGCCAGCATAATGGGAGAGTGATCAGTTCAAACCAGTGCTGCCAATCATCAGGAGCGCACAGCTCCCCCCATCCAACACACTAGAGGCAGAGGAGCTAACAATCATCCGGAATGCAGAGCCCCCCCCATCCGGCCATTGGAGGCAGTAGCGTTGTCAATAATCAGGAGCGCACAGCCCCCCATCCTGCACACTGGAAGCAACAAAGCTGTCATTTAGCAGGAGAGCACAGCCCCCGATCCGGCACATTGGAGGCAGCAGAGCTGACAATCATCAGGAGCGCACAGCCTCCCATCCAGCATACTGGAGGCAGCAGAGCTGACAATCATCAGAAGCGCACAGCCCTGCATCCAGCACACTGGAGGTAGCAGAGCTGTCAATCATCAGGAGCGCACGGTCCCTTCATCCTTTACACTGGAGGCAGCAGAGCTGACAATCTTCAGGAGCGCACAGACCCCCATCCGGCACACTGGAGGCAGCAGAGCGGTCAATAATCAAGAGCGCACAGCCCCCCATCCGGCATACTGGAGGCAGCGGAGCGGTCAATCAGGAGCGCACAGCCCCCCATCTGGCATACTGGAGGCAGCGGAGCGGTCAATAATCAGGAGCGCACAGCCCCCCATCCGGCATACTGGAGACAGCGGAGCGGTCAATAATCAGGAGCGCACAGCCCCCCATCCGGCATACTGGAGGCAGCGGAGCGGTCAATAATCAGGAACGCACAACTCCTGATCCGGCATACTGGAGGCAGCGGAGCGGTCAATAATCAGGAGCGCACAACTCCTGATCCGGCACACTGGAGGCAGCAGAGCTGTCAATCATCTGGAGCACACAGCCCCCCATCCAGCACACTGGAGACTTATTATGAGTGCATAGCCCCCCCCCATCTGGCACACTGGAGGCAGGAAGAAAAGATTAGGAAACCCCTTTAAACAACTCTTTTTCTTTGTCGCTCCATTGGGAGACCCAGACAATTGGGTGTATAGCTTCTGCCTCCGGAGGCCACACAAAGTATTACACTTTAAAAAGTGTAACCCCTCCCCTCTGCCTATACACCCTCCCGTGCATCACGGGCTCCTCAGTTTTATGCTTTGTCATTCTCATATTAGTTATATCGGTTGGAAGAAAAGAGGGCCCCCACGGGGCCCCCGGCATGTTCCCTTCTCACCCCACTACGTTGGCGGTGTTGTTAAGGTTGAGGTACCCATTGCGGGTACAAAGGCCGGAGCCTCATGCCGTCTCCTTCACCATCCCTTAGCGGCTCTGGGAGAAGTGGGATCCTGACCGGTCATCCATTTACTGGGACCGTGCTCCCTCCGCAGCCCCTGTGGGAATCTGCCGGACCGGAGTCTATTCATCCTCAGGGACCGGGCCCTGCAACTCTAAGGTACTCTGTGTCCCCATGGGGACTGTGCAGGGAGCGCCTTCTTCCCGGACGCTGCAGCAGCTGCTGAATTGAGAAGGCCGGCGGACTTCCGCGCCGACCGCGCCTGCTTGTCGGGCGCGGTCTTAAATTTAGTCCCCGGCTTCATCGCGGCCTAGTAGCAAAAATCCCGCCCCCGGGCCTGCCTGTCAGGGGTAAGGGCGGGACTGCCGACCTGACGTCGGATGTGAGGGCCGGAGCATCCTGTATGTTTCCTCCCCCCTCACTGATCACTGTGGGGACCCCAGATTCCCGCACTTTCCTGGCGCCGCCCACGGCTCCACTCCTCCCCTGAGAGCTCCGGCAGCCATTTTTTGGCATTCTGCCGGTGGAGGATTCTCAGGGAAGAGCTCTGCAGCTCCGGGGGACCTAAGGCAGGGAATCTGGAGGACACACACTCCGCTTTTTAGCGGTCGGTAAGCCACACCGGTCACCCGGTGCTGGTCCCCCTAGGGTGCCGGAATAGATACGTATTTATATATATATATTTCTGTTCGGTCGGGCTGTATACCCGTTCCCATATACCCTCAGTGATCACTCTCCTAGGAGACAACAGCATGTCGTCCACAAGGAGCAAAGGTGCTAAGGCACAGGGTTTTTTTGCGGCCTGTACCTCTTGTGGGGCTATGTTACCTGCGGGTTCCACCTACCTTCACTGTGAGCAATGCTCGACCCCTGTTTCGCTTGCTCAGCCGGAGCCTCAGGCACTAGTGGGCCCCTCGGCTCATGTAGACCCCCCTGCTCCCCCTGTCCAGGCTGCAGTGACAGAGTTCGCCTCTTTTGCTGAGAGACTCTCTGAATCACTTTCACAATCCATGGCTCAGTCTATGGACAAATGGTCTGCCAAGCTGCTTGAAGCTTTGCAGTCCAGACCGGTCCTTACACAGGCCCCGGCCCCTGTTGGATCGTCGCCTCCAGGCCCCTCTCGGTCCGCACCGCAGCGCGCTCCCAGGGGGCGGCCCTAGGTCTCACGTGGAGGACTCCTGCCTGGACCACAGTCCTAGACCGGCTAAGCGGGCTCGCTGGGAATCTTCCCCGACTTCTTCACGCTGCTCGGGTTCCCAGCTTGAGGACTCGCTGGAGGACGAGGCGGACGTCGCAGCTCAGGGCTCTGACCCTGACGTCGCCCTCAACCTTGATACACCTGAAGGGGACGCCTTAGTAAATGATCTTATCTTGTCCATCAACCAGGTGTTAGATCTCTCTCCCCCGCCTCCTCCTGTAGAGGAGTCGGCGTCTCAACAGGAGAAACACCAGTTTCGGTTCCCCAAACGTACACTGAGTGCGTTTTTCGATCACTCTAACTTCAGAGATGCTGTCCAGAAGCCCAGAGCGGTTCCGGACAAGCGCTTTACTAAGCGCCTTACTGACACACGTTACCCCTTCCCCTCTGAAGTAGTTAAGGGTTGGGCTCAGTGTCCCAAGGTGGATCCTCCAGTCTCTAGGCTGGCGGCTAGATCTGTGGTATCGGTTGCAGATGGCTCATCGCTAAAGGATGCCACTGACAGGCAGATAGAGCTCCTGGTGAAATCCATCTACGAAACCACGGGCGCGTCTTTTGCCCCGGCCTTTGCAGCAGTGTGGGCACTCCAAGCTATCTCAGCTTGTCTGGCTGAGATTAAATCGGTCACACGTACCTCTGCTCCGCAGGTTGCGTCTTTAACTTCTCAAGCGTCAGCTTTTTCTTCCTACGCCATGAACGCAGTCCTAGACTCTGCTAGCTGTACAGCGGTGGCATCCGCTAACTCTGTGGCAGTCCGCAGGGCCATGTGGCTGCGCGAATGGAAGGCAGACTCGGCCTCCAAGAGGTTCTTAACCAGTTTGCCATTTTCTGGCGACCGCTTGTTTGGCGAACGATTGGATGAGATTATTAAGGAATCCAAGGGAAAGGACTCTTCCTTACCCCAGTCCAAACCTAAGAGACCTCAGCAACGAAAAATACAATCAAGGTTTCGGTCCTTTCGTCCCTCCGCCAAGCCCCAATCCTCTTCGTCCAACAGGCCGGAGAAAGGCCAGAGGAACTCCTATGCGTGGCGGTCCAAGTCACGCCCCCAAAAGGCCGCAGGAGGCACTGCCTCCAAGGCGGCCTCCTCATGACTCTCGGCATCCCCGAGCCGCATCCTCGGTCGGTGGCAGGCTCTCCCGCTTTTGCGACGCCTGGTGGCCACATGTGCAAGACCGATGGGTGAGAGACATTCTGTCTCACGGTTACAGGATAGAGTTCAGCTCTCGTCCTCCGACTCGTTTCTTCAGAACCTCTCCGCCCCCCGCTCGGGCAGACGCACTTTTTCAGGCAGTGGACGCTCTGAAGACAGAAGGAGTTGTGATCCCCGTTCCCCCTCAGGAACGTGGTCGCGGCTTTTACTCCAACTTGTTCGTGGTGCCAAAAAAGGACGGATCATTCCGTCCCGTTCTGGACCTCAAACTACTCAACAGACACGTGAGCACCAGACGGTTTCGGATGGAATCTCTCCGCTCGGTCATCGCCTCGATGTCACAAGGAGACTTCCTAGCATCGATCGACATCAAGGATGCTTATCTCCACGTGCCGATCGCACCCGAACATCAACGCTTCTTGCGTTTCGCCATCGGAGACGAACACCTTCAGTTCGTGGCATTGCCTTTCGGCCTGGCGACAGCCCCACGGGTTTTCACCAAAGTCATGGCATCCGTTGTGGCGGTCCTACACTCTCAGGGCCACTCGGTGATTCCCTACTTAGACGATCTCCTAGTCAGGGCACCTTCTTGGGTGGCGTGTCAACACAGCCTTACCGTCGCTCTGGCGACTCTCCAGCGGTTCGGGTGGATCATCAACTTCCCGAAATCCAAGTTGACACCGACCCAATCACTGACTTACCTCGGGATGGAGTTTCATACACTGTCAGCGGTAGTCAAGCTACCGCTGGACAAACGGCTTTCTCTGCAGGCAGGGGTGCAATCTCTTCTTCGGGGTCAGTCACACCCCTTGAGGCGCCTCATGCACTTCCTGGGGAAGATGGTGGCAGCGATGGAGGCAGTGCCGTTCGCGCAATTCCATCTGCGGCCACTCCAATGGGACATTCTCCGCGAATGGGACAGGAGGTCGACTTCCCTCGACAGGAACGTCTCTCTTTCCCTTGCAACCAAGACGTCTCTTCAGTGGTGGCTTCTTCCCAATTCTCTATCGCAGGGAAAATCCTTCCTGCCCCCAACCTGGGCTGTGGTCACCACGGACGCGAGCCTGTCAGGGTGGGGAGCGGTTTTTCTCCACCACAGGGCTCAGGGAACCTGGACTCCGGTAGAGTCTTCCCTTCAGATCAATGTTCTGGAGATAAGGGCAGTGTATCTAGCCCTATTGGCTTTCCATCGGTGGCTGGAAGGCAGGCAGATCCGTATCCAGTCGGACAACGCCACTGCCGTCGCATACATCAACCACCAAGGCGGCACGCGGAGTCGTCAAGCCTTCCAGGAAGTCCGACGGATTCTGCAGTGGGTGGAAGCCACAGCCTCCACCATCTCCGCAGTTCACATCCCGGGTGTAGAAAACTGGGAAGCAGATTTTCTCAGTCGTCAGGGCATGGACGCGGGGGAATGGTCTCTTCACCCAGACGTGTTTCGAGAGATCTGTTGCCGCTGGGGAACGCCGGACGTCGATCTCATAGCGTCACGGCACAACAACAAAGTCCCGGCATTCATGGCTCGATCTCAAGATCACAGAGCTCTGGCGGCGGACGCGTTAGTTCAGGATTGGTCGCAGTTTCGACTGCCTTATGTGTTTCCTCCTCTGGCGATGCTACCCAGAGTGTTACGCAAGATCAGGTCCGACTGCCGTCGCGCCATTCTCGTCGCTCCAGACTGGCCGAGGCGGTCATGGTACCCGGATCTGTGGCATCTCACGGTGGGTCAACCGTGGGCCCTTCCAGACCGCCCAGACTTGCTGTCACAAGGGCCGTTTTTCCATCTGAATTCTGTGGCCCTCAACCTGACTGTGTGGCCTTGAGTCCTGGCTCCTAGCGTCTTCAGGGTTATCTCAGGATGTCATTGCCACCATGAGACAGGCCAGGAAACCAACGTCCGCCAAGATCTATTACAGGTCTTGGCAAATCTTCTTATCCTGGTGCTCTGATAATGGTTTTACTCCATGGCCGTTTGCCTTACCCACTTTTCTTTCAATCCTTCAATCCGGAATGGACAAGGGTTTGTCACTCGGCTCTCTCAAGGGACAAGTATCGGCGCGCTCCGTATTTTTTCAAAAGCGCCTAGCCAGGCTTCCGCAGGTCCGCACGTTCCTGCAAGGAGTTTGCCACATAGTCCCACCTTACAAGCGGCCGCTGGAACCCTGGGACCTTAACAGGGTGCTAACGGCTCTTCAGAAACCACCTTTCGAGCCGCTGCGGGATGTCTCTTTATCACGTCTTTCGCAGAAGGTGGCCTTCCTGGTGGCAGTTACATCACTCCGGAGAGTGTCTGAGCTTGCAGCGCTGTCATGCAAAGCCCCCTTCCTGGTGTTTCACCAGGATAAGGTGGTGCTGCGTCCGGTCCCGGAATTTCTCCCTAAGGTGGTATCTCCTTTTCATCTCAATCAGGATATCTCCTTACCGTCATTTTGCCCTAATCCAATTCACCAATGTGAAAAGGATTTGCACTCCTTAGATCTGGTGAGAGCACTCCGACACTACGTGTCTCGCACGGCGCCCCTGCGTCGTTCAGATGCGCTCTTTGTCCTTGTCGCTGGCCAGCGTAAGGGTTCGCAGGCTTCCAAGTCAACCTTGGCTCGGTGGATCAAGGAACCGATTCTCGAAGTCTACCGTTCTTCGGGGCTTCCGCTTCCTTCAGGGCTGAAAGCCCATTCTACCAGAGCCGTGGGTGCGTCCTGGGCATTGCGGCACCGGGCTACGGCTCAGCAGGTGTGTCAGGCAGCTACGTGGTCTAGTCTGCACACTTTCACGAAACACTATCAAGTGCATACCTATGCTTCGGCAGATGCCAGCCTAGGTAGGCGAGTCCTTCAGGCGGCAGTTGCCCACCTGTAAGAGGGGGCCGTTTCGGCTCTTTTTATCGAGGTATTCTTTTACCCACCCAGGGACTGCTTTTGGACGTCCCAATTGTCTGGGTCTCCCAATGGAGCGACAAAGAAGGGAATTTTGTTTACTTACCGTAAATTCCTTTTCTTCTAGCTCCTATTGGGAGACCCAGCACCCGCCCCTGTGCCCTTCGGGCTGTTGTTCTTTTGTGTACACATGTTGTTCATGTTGAATTGTTCTTTTGGTTCATGGTTTTCAGTTCTCCGAACATCCTTCGGATTGAATTTACCCTAGACCAATTTATAAGTTTTCTCCTTCCTGCTTTTGCACCAAAACTGAGGAGCCCGTGAGGCACGGGGGGGGTGTATAGGCAGAGGGGAAGGGTTACACTTTTTAAAGTGTAATACTTTGTGTGGCCTCCGGAGGCAGACGCTATACACCCAATTGTCTGGGTCTCCCAATAGGAGCTAGAAGAAAAGGAATTTACGGTAAGTAAACAAAATTCCCTTCATTTCTGAATTTTTTTTTTCTTTTGCCTTTGTTTTTGCTGTAGTGTTGGTGGCCGAGGCTGGGACCTGCCATTGAATGTGAGTGGAGCCGTCTGCACGGAGGGAACCTGCCGAAAGAGATTGAGGTGTTGAGGGAAATACAGAGTGATATGGACAGGTGAGTGACAGCTCATCATCTCTATCACTGGACGTCCCTGCAGCACAGACGCTCATCCTCCTCCTCATCCTCCTCATCATCCTCCTCCTCCTCTTCAGAGCCCTCTCGCTTCGCACGTCTCTGCCCCTCACCGACTCCTCGTGGTTCTCCGCTGCCGTACTGCATTTCACCATGAAGAGGAAACAAATGCGACATGAAGGCGTTTTACAATTACTTAGCAGGAAACATGCTCAGGTGAGATGAACGCAAAATAAAAGGGAGACTCAGCTGCTGCGGCGGTGCTTTAGAATATGAGTCAGTGATGTATCTGCAGCAGTTTCCATTTTTCTTGCAGACGTTGGATTCTTTGCTGTTCTTCTCGCTCCTGGACCTCGTCCCTGTGTTGCTGGAGGTGACGCTCTGCGATGCTTCAATCTATACATATGGTAATGATGAAGTGTATGATGCATTTCTCAAATGTTCCCATAGGAAGGAGAAAGGCGTAAAAAAGAAGCGCTGGAGAATTGTTTGTCTACGATCAATTGTCTGGAAGAAAATGGGGGCAATTGGGTGACGGCCTTTCTGCCCACAAAGGAAAAGCGTGAGTAGAGACAATGACCCTGCGGGATGTCCGAAGTATTACGCCAACATTTTATCACCTGGTTCTCGGTCACCAGATCCAGGACCCCACTACCCGTGATCTCCGCAGGATGAGAGGCTGATATTTTGCCTTTTCTTGCAGATGTGACCCTTCTCCATCAGACGGCCTCGGACGACCTGTGTGACCTGCTTCCTCTGGCTTTCTTCAGGTGCGTTCTCTGACCGGAGGGTACAATCTCCCATATGGCAGACGTCTTAGGTTTCCGCTTCTGGTTACAGTTTGGCTCCTCGTCTTCCCATGGAGAGGACCGTGTTACAGCAGGACTTTGCGTGTATTACGCTGGACATGTACGGCCGATTCCTCCAGCTCTTTGTAGATGGGAATCCGCTCCTGGATCAGGTACTGTAATCCGGCACCATTCATATATCCTGATCAGAATCGATTTTCAGGACCTGGTCTATCGGCCACGTCACTAATCTGCGGTCACCAGACGAGCCTGAGAACCATCTCTTATCTGACGGTGCAGAGTCAATGTGAGGCCGAGAGGCAGGAGGAGGTTCTCAGGATTCCCGGCCAATGCTTCCTGCAAATCAATTCTCACCACCACTAAGAGGTACTTCTCACATAGCGAGATTGCTATAGAGAGCGCTGCTGAGACACGGTTTTTGTGACGCACCAGTGACCTCATTAGCGATCTCGCTGTGTGTGACACTAAGCAGCGATCTGGCCCCTGCTGTGAGATCGCTGCTCGTTACACACAGTGCTGGTTCGTTTTTTGGACGTTGCTCTCCCGCTGTGAAGCAAACATCGCTGTGTGTGACAGCGAGAGAGCAACAACTGAATGTGCAGTGAGCCGGTGTCTGGCAGCCTGCGGTAAGCTGTAACCAAGGTAAATATCGGGTAACCAAGCGAAGCCCTTTCTTGGTTACCTAATATTTACCTTGGTTACTAGCGTCCGCCGCTCTCAGGCTGCCAGTGCCGACTCCCTGCACAAGTAGCCGGAGTACACATCGGGTAAATAAGAACAGCGGTTTGCTTATTAACCCGATGTGTACTCTGGCTAGGAGTGCAGGGAGCCAACACTAAGCGGTGTGCGCTGGTAACCAAGGTAAATATCGGGTAACCAAGCACTTAGTTACCCGATATTTACCTTAGTTATCAAGCGCAGCATCGCTTCCACGCGTCGCTGGGGGCTGGTCACTGGTCGCTGGTTAGATCTGCCTGATTGATAGCTCACCAGCGATCCTGACCAGGTGAGATCGCCGGTGGGATCGCTGGAGCGTCGCTAAAGTGTGACGGTACCCTAAAGCCGTTCCATCTCCTCAGGTGGATACCAACGAGGTTTTCAGCCATGGCCGCCAGTTCTTGCTAAACTGTATACAGAAGAGCCCTCCACCCGGAACTGCGTTCAGAGGCCGCCTTCCCCAGGTATGTTGCCTCCAACGTACTGAATGTAATGTCATATCGCCACCCTGTCTGGAGCTCCTCATGGACCCCTGGTACCAAGTCTGTACCCCTCCTCCATGGCACAGTAAAGGGTGGTTCAGAAATGCAGGAGGCAAATAGGGTGATGGTACCCTGACAAATGTATAGTCAATTTGAATAACAATTGATATACTTGAAAGAGAATCTGTCAGCAGGTTTTTGCTATGTAATCTGAACACAGCTTGATGAAGGATTAACAAATTGCAAGAGATTACATAGCAATGTGTCTCTTCTCATACTGTATGCTGTTGTTTACCTGTTATGTTTGTTTTAGCTTCAGGAGATTATCATTTTTGGCTAAACCAGCACACTCCCTGTTGTGATTAGCAGCTCACTGGCTATAGACTTTGTGTGTAAGGAGCCTGATGTAGGGTAGTTTTCTGAGCTCTGCTGCATTGCTAAATCTGAAAGCTCTGATTGCAAGAACGACTGCAGCCAGTAATCTAAGTGATACAGTGTTAGATTCAGAATCTCCTTGCCTACGTCATACTGCTGACCAAATTCCCTTTAAGGCTGGTTTCTTCAGCGCTCTATTGGGAGACCCAGACGATTGGGGTATAGCTACTGCCCTCTGGAGGCCACACAAAGCACTACACTAAAAGTGCAAGGCCCCTCCCTCTCTGGCTATACCCCCCCGTGGTATCACGGGTACTCCAGTTTTAGCTTTGTGTGCGAAGGAGGTCAGACATTCCATGCATAGCTCCACAGATTTTAGTCAGCAGTAGCTGCTGACTAGTTCGGATGGAAGAAAAGAGGACACATATAGTGTTCCCAGCATGCTCCCTTCTCACCCCTGGATGGTGTTGTAAGGTTGAGGTACCTATTGCTGGTACGGAGGCTGGAGCCTGACATGCTGTTTTCCTTCCACATCCCCTGGTAGGGCTCTGTGGAAGTGGGATCCTGCCGGCCTCAAAGCTCTGTCGCCGGGCTCCATCCACAGACCCATCAGAACCTGATGGATACGGAGCAGGAGTACCATCAGGGACCGGGCCCTGCATCATACAGGTACTCTGTGTCCCCGGCAGGCACAGACACACTCCGGGCTGGCTGGGTGTTGTAGTGCGCCGGGGACCGTACACTGAGCTGGTGTTCCTACAGTCATCTGGGGGACTTTGTGTTCTGGGAACGCAGCGCCGACCCCCACTGGACCGGGCGGCGCTGCTGTGACTTGTGGTGCGCCGGGGATACGCCGACCGCGCTTTTACGGCGGCGGCGTTTATAACTCTAGTCCCCGGCTTTTGGGCCTAGGACGCCGGCAGCTCCGATCGTTCCCGCCCCCACCCTGTCAATCAGGGTAGGGGAGAGACGCTGTTTCACGGCAGCGAGGAGGGCTGGAGCCTGATTTACATGCTCCAGCCCTCACACTAGGCACAGAGGGAGCAGGCTTCCCGCTCTTGGTCAGGAACGCCCAGGGCCCGCCCCCCTTCTTCCCTCAGGACGCCGGCAGCCATTACATGCATGGCTGGCTGGAAGAAGGACGCAAGGCTCTGGGAGACCTAGACTGAGGGGCTTTGGAAGACCACACACCCGCTCTTTAGCGGGCGGTAAGCGGCTTTTCAGCTGGCCCCTCTAGTGCCTCAGTGTATGTTAGTGTATTGTGTCACTGGACATAGAGATTTATTGATTTCTTGCACTGTGAGGTCGCTTCCTGGCTGAATACCCCAGATCGCTCTGAGGAAGCAGCAGCATGTCATCCACAAGACGCAAAGCTGCCAAGGCTAGGGCTGTGTGCACTGTGTGTGCTGCTTGTGGGACTGCTCTACCAGCAGGTTCCAAAGACCCCCATTGTGTGCAATGCTCAGATCCGGTGCTGCTTCGCCAGCCGGAGTCAGGAGAGATAGTGACCCAGGCTGAGACGCCTGTAAGTCCTGCCCCGGTGTCAGGGTCAGACTTTGCAGTTTTTGCGGTTAATATGTCGGTGACTATGGCAAAAATCCTGGAAACTTTGCAATCCATGCCTGGGGCTCAGTCTATGGACACGGCGAGGTCTATGTCCTCTAACCCTCCGCAGTTGGATTTAATCCAGACTGCAAGGGGGTCCCCGGCCTCTCAGGATGAGTATGATGACTCAGATGATTGCCCCAGCCACCCCAAGCGGGCTCGCTGGGAAAGACCCTCAACGTCATCACACTGCTCAGGGTCTCAGCGCAATCAGTCTCCCTGTGATGTGTCTGAAGAGAGTGATCAGGAGTCTAATCCTGGAACCCCTCTCAATCTGGATACCCCGGATGGGGATGCCATGGTAAACGATCTTATCTCAGCCATCAATAGACTGTTAGATATTTCTCCCCCAGCCCCTTCAGCAGAAGAGGCAGCGGCAGAGCAGGAGAAATTTCGTTTCCTCTATCCCAAGCGTAAATTAAGTGCTCTGTTGGATCACTCTGACTTCAGAGAATCAATCCAGAAACACGATGCTCATCCAGAAAAGCGTTTCTCTAAACGTTCTAAGGATACACGTTATCCTTTCCCCCCTGAGGTGGTCAAGCGCTGGACCCAGTGTCCAAAGGTGGATCCCCCGATTTCCAAACTTGCAGCTAGATCCATAGTTGCAGTGGAGGATGGCGCTTCACTTAAGGATGCCAATGACAGACAGATGGACCTTTGGTTAAAATCTGTCTATGAAGCTATCGGCGCGTCGTTTGCTCCAGCATTCGCAGCCGTATGGGCGCTACAAGCTATTTCAGCTGGTTTAGCGAAAGTGGATGCTATCTTACATCCAGCGGTGCCGCAAGTGGCGTTCCTTACCTCGCAGATGTCCGCGTTTGCGTCTTACGCTATCAATGCGGTCCTAGAATCTACCAGCCGCACCTCAATGGCGTCTGCCAATTCGGTAGTTTTGCGCAGGGCATTGTGGTTAAAGGACTGGAAAGCAGATGCTGGTTCCAAAAAATGTTTAACCAGCTTGCCTTTGTCTAGAGAAAGACTGTTTGGCGAGCCACTGGCTGACATCATTAAACAGTCCAAGGGTAAAGACTCCTCTTTACCCCAGCCCAGATCAAGCAAACCTCAGCAGAGAAAGTGGCAGCAGAAGTTTCAGTCCTTTCGAGGTTCGGGCAAAACACAATTCTCCTCGTCCAAAGGGACTCAGAGGACGCAAAGAAACTCAGATTCCTGGAGGGCTCATTCACGCCCCAAGAAAGCAAATGGAGGAACCGCTTCCAAAGCGGCTACCTCATGACTTCCAGTCCCCTCCCTCCGCATCTCCGGTCGGGGGCAGGCTCTCCCGCTTTTACGACACTTGGATGTCACAGGTCAAAGACCGGTGGGTGACGGACATTTTGTCGCGCGGGTACAGAATCGAGTTCAGTTCTCGTCCTCCAGCTCGGTTCTTCAGAACCTCCCCACACCCAGACCGTGTAGATGTCCTGCGGCAGGCGGTGGACTCCCTAAGAGCGGAGGGAGTAGTGGTTCCTGTACCGTTTCAGGAACAAGGGAGAGGGTTTTACTCCAATCTCTTTGTGGTGCCAAAAAAGGACGGCTCATTCCGTCCTGTTCTGGACCTAAAACTGCTCAACAAACATGTGCACGCCAGGAGGTTCCGGATGGAAACCCTCCGTTCTGTCATTGCCTCAATGTCTCAAGGAGACTTCCTTGCCTCAATAGACATCAAGGATGCTTATCTCCACGTGCCAATTGCTTCAGAACATCAACGTTTTCTACGTTTTGTGATAGGAGACGACCATTTTCAGTTCGTAGCTCTGCCATTTGGTCTGGCGACAGCCCCACGGGTCTTCACCAAGGTCATGGCGGCGGTGGTAGCAGTCTTGCACTCTCAGGGACACTCGGTGATCCCTTACCTAGACGATCTACTTGTCAAGGCACCCTCTCAAGAGGCATGCCAACTCAGTCTACAGGCTACGCTGGAGACTCTCCAGACTTTTGGATGGATCATCAACTTTCCAAAGTCAAATCTGTCACCGACACAGTCACTAACGTATCTTGGCATGGAGTTTCATACTCGAGCAGCGAGAGTGAAGCTTCCGCTAAACAAGCAGCGGTCCCTACAGACAGGGGTGCAATCGCTCCTTCAGGGCCAGTCGCACCCCTTACGGCGCCTCATGCACTTCCTAGGGAAGATGGTGGCAGCCATGGAAGCAGTTCCCTTTGCGCAGTTTCATCTGCGTCCACTTCAATGGGACATTCTCCGCCAATGGGACGGGAAGACGACTTCCCTAGACAGGAAAGTCTCTCTTTCCCAGACGGCCAAGGACTCTCTGCAATGGTGGCTCCTTCCCACCTCATTGTCTCAGGGAAGATCCTTCCTGCCCCCATCCTGGGCAGTAGTCACGACAGATGCGAGTCTGTCGGGGTGGGGAGCAGTGTTTCTACACCACAGGGCTCAGGGGACGTGGACTCAGCAGGAGTCCACCCTTCAGATCAATGTTCTGGAAATCAGGGCAGTGTATCTTGCCCTACTGGCCTTCCAACAGTGGCTGGAAGGAAAGCAGATCCGAATCCAATCGGACAACTCCACAGCGGTGGCATACATCAACCACCAAGGAGGGACGCGCAGCCGGCAAGCCTTTCAGGAAGTCCGGCGCATTCTGATGTGGGTGGAGGAAAGAGCATCCACCATATCCGCAGTTCACATCCCGGGCGTAGAAAACTGGGAAGCAGACTTCCTCAGTCGCCAGGGCATGGACGCGGGGGAATGGTCCCTTCACCCGGACGTGTTTCAGGAAATCTGTCGCCGATGGGGAGTGCCGGACGTCGACCTAATGGCGTCTCGGCACAACAACAAGGTCCCGGCATTCATGGCGCGGTCGCGAGATCAAAGAGCGCTGGCGGCAGACGCCTTGGTGCAAGATTGGTCGCACTTCCGCCTCCCATATGTATTCCCGCCTCTGGCACTCTTGCCCAGAGTACTACGCAAGATCAGATCCGATTGCAGCCGCATCATACTCGTCGCCCCAGACTGGCCGAGGAGATCGTGGTATCCGGATCTGTGGCATCTCACGGTCGGCCGACCGTGGTCGCTTCCAGACCGTCCAGACCTGCTGTCTCAAGGGCCGTTTTTCCATCAGAATTCTGCGGCCCTGAACCTGACTGTGTGGCCATTGAGTCCTGGATCCTATCGTCAACAGGATTATCCCAGGGAGTGGTAGCCACAATGAGACAAGCTAGGAAGTCAACTTCTGCTAAGATCTACCACAGAACGTGGAAGATTTTCTTAACCTGGTGCTCTGCTCAGGGAGTGTCTCCCTGGCCATTTGCATTGCCCACTTTTCTATCTTTCCTGCAATCAGGGTTGGAAAAGGGCTTGTCGCTCGGCTCCCTTAAAGGGCAAGTCTCGGCACTATCCGTGTTTTTTCAGAAGCGTCTAGCACGTCTTCCTAAGGTGCGCACGTTCCTGCAGGGGGTCTGTCATATTGTGCCCCCGTACAAGCGGCCGTTGGATCCATGGGATCTGAACAGGGTACTAGTGGCTCTCCAGAAGCCGCCCTTCGAGCCTCTCAAAGAAGTTTCTTTTTCTCGCCTGTCACAGAAAGTGGCGTTTCTTGTTGCGATCACATCGCTTCGGCGAGTGTCTGAGCTGGCTGCTCTGTCATCCAAGGCTCCCTTCTTGGTGTTCCACCAGGACAAGGTTGTGCTGCGCCCCATTCCGGAGTTTCTCCCTAAGGTCGTATCCTCGTTTCATCTTAATCAGGATATATCATTGCCTTCCTTTTATCCTCATCCGGTTCACCGGTATGAAAGGGACTTGCGTTTGCTAGATCTGGTGAGAGCACTCAGGATCTACATTTCCCGCACGGCGCCCATGCGCCGTTCCGATGCACTTTTTGTCCTTGTCGCCGGTCCGCGCAAGGGGTTGCAGGCTTCTAAAGCCACCTTGGCTCGATGGATCAAAGAACCAATTATAGAGGCCTACCGTTCTGCTGGGCTTCCGGTTCCTTCAGGGCTAAAAGCCCACTCAACCAGAGCCGTAGGTGCGTCCTGGGCATTACGGCACCAGGCTTCGGCTCAACAGGTGTGTCAGGCGGCTACCTGGTCGAGTCTGCACACGTTCACCAAGCATTATCAGGTGCATACCTATGCTTCGGCGGATGCCAGCTTAGGTAGAAGAGTCCTGCAGGCGGCAGTGACATCCCCGTAGGGGGGGGCTGTTTTGCAGCTCTAACATGAGGTATTTCTTTACCCACCCAGGGACAGCTTTTGGACGTCCCAATCGTCTGGGTCTCCCAATAGAGCGCTGAAGAAGAAGGGAATTTTGTTACTTACCGTAAATTCCTTTTCTTCTAGCTCTTATTGGGAGACCCAGCACCCGCCCTGTTGTCCTTCGGGATTGTTTTTGCTGTTTGCGGGTACACATGTTGTTCATGTTGAACGGTTTTTCAGTTCTCCGATGTTACTCGGAGTTAATTTGTTTAAACCAGTTGTTGGCTTCCTCCTTCTTGCTTTGGCACTAAAACTGGAGTACCCGTGATACCACGGGGGGGTATAGCCAGAGAGGGAGGGGCCTTGCACTTTTAGTGTAGTGCTTTGTGTGGCCTCCAGAGGGCAGTAGCTATACCCCAATCGTCTGGGTCTCCCAATAAGAGCTAGAAGAAAAGGAATTTACGGTAAGTAACAAAATTCCCTTCTTTTCAGGGACCGGTCATTAGTCTTCCAGCCAAAATATAGGCACATATGGAGCTGTCCATACTTGGACATGTGAATATACTATTTGCACCGATGGCTGTGTCCAACCTCTTCTTGTGGTCTCAGTAATGTCAGAATCACCATTTCTTCTGCAGATCGCGGATTCCTGGGAGGAGAAGGATCCGGAGCTCGCGGCACTGCTGAGACATGGCCTTCAGCCGTCCCAAGATGAAGATCTGTTTGATCAGCCCGATCTTTTCTAGGCATTGACCTTTGTGATGTTAATATAGGTTTTACTATGTTAAGGTCCTGTCCTACCCCACCTTATAAAACCCCAAATCCCACTAAATGTGCCTGGAACATAGCGGAGCTGTATTTTATGACTTCCAGCGCCAGTTGGGTCCTCATACTGCTCATATTGGGCGGTGGTACTTCCCCATGTAAACCTGGGGGGCTTCAGAGAAAGACTCCAGGGATTTACCGTATATACTAGATTATAAGCTGCGTTTTTCAGCCCATTTTTTAAGCTGAAAATGCCCCTCTTGGCTTATACTTGAGTCAGGTTCCCACAAAAAAACTCATTTTCACCTGTCCTCTGTTCCTGCGGTGCCCTCAGCTGCTTCTTGTAGATTGCGTGGCACATAGACCCCTCCGTGTTCGCGTCCTGTACACGGGGCCGCCGTCGTAAAGCATTCAACTGCAGTAAAGCCACGATGGCAGCCTGCAGCCCCGTGCATTGGATGAAATCATGGAGGGGTCTACAAGAAGCAGCTGAGGTCACTGCGGGAAAGGAGGACAGGTGAAAATAATTTTTATTTCTTTGTCGCTCCATTGGGAGACCCAGACAATTGGGTGTATAGCTATTGCCTCTGGAGGCCACACAAAGTATTACACTTAAAAGTGTAAGGCCCCTCCCCTTCTGGCTATACACCCCCAGTGGGATCACTGGCTCACCAGTTTTGTGCTTTGTGCGAAGGAGGCAACACATCCACGCATAGCTCCACTTTTTAGTCAGCAGCAGCTGCTGACTATGTCGGATGGAAGAAAAGAGGGCCCATACTAAGGGCTCCCAGCATGCTCCCTTCTCACCCCACTGTATGTCGGAGGTGTTTGTAAGGTTGAGGTACCCATTGCGGGTACGGCGGCAGGAGCCCACATGCTGATTCCTTCCCCATCCCTTTTTACAGGGCTCTGGGTGAAGTGGGATTTACTGGTCTCCAGGCACTGAGACCGTGCTCCATCTACAGCCCCTGGAGAAGATGCTGGATGGAGCGGAGTACATCAGGGACATGGCCCTGCTTCCTCAAGGTACTCTGTGTCCCCGTGCATTTGGCGCTCACACCGCAGCATGCTGGGTGTTGTAGTGCGCCGGGGGACATCAGCGCTGCGGCGCCTGTGCCATGGCCTCATTCAGCTTCGCTGAAGCAGGCTCACTTATGGGAATTGGTCGCGCCGGCCGCTGGGACTGCGGCGCGGCTGGCACTTGTAGTGCGCCGGGGACTTCAGCGCGGCCTGCGCTTTTACGGCGGCCGCGCTGATAACTAGAGTCCCCGGCTTTTGCGGCCTGCTTCCGTTCGTTCCCGCCCCCAGACCTGCCAGTCAGGAGAGGGGCGGGACGCTGGCCACTTCTAGGAATCGGTCGCGCCGGCCGCTGGCAGCGGCGCGGCTGGCACTTGTGGTGCGCCGGGGACTTCAGCGCGGCCCGCGCTTTTACGGCGGCCGCGCTGATAACTAGAGTCCCCGGCTTTTGCGGCCTGCTTCCGTTCGTTCCCGCCCCCAGACCTGCCAGTCAGGAGAGGGGCGGGACGCTGGCCACTTCTAGGAATCGGTCGCGCCGGCCGCTGGGACTGCGGCGCGGCTGGCACTTGGGTGCGCCGGGGACTTCAGCGCGGCCCGCGCTTTTACGGCGGCCGCGCTGTTAACTCGAGTCCCCGGCTTCTGGGCCTAGTCTCCCTTCGTTACCGCCCACAGCCCTGACAGTCAGGGTAGGGGCGTGACGCTGCATAGCACAGCAGCGCTGAGAGCTGGAGTATGTTTTGCATACTCCACCCCTCTCACTGTGTGCACTGTGAATCCGGATTCCCGCACTTTCTCAGGCACGCCCACGGCTTCCTTCTCTACAAGGACGCCGGCAGCCATTAGTGTCAGTTTCTGTACGATACAGAGACAAGTGTGGAAGACCCTGGCATTCTGATAGTCACACAATCGCTGCAACAGGCGTTAAGCAGCACCTGTGGTGCTGACCCCACTAGTGCAGAAGTGCACTTATAGATATGCTTGTACTATATACATTGCACTGTTTGGTCGCACGTTGTATATACCCTCCTGGATTATGCGGAGGAGTTATCAGCATATTCTCTGTGTAAAACAAAGGTGCAGAACCACATGTTTTTCTATACAGCTGGTACAGCATGTACGGCTATACGGCCGGCAGGTTACATAGACTCCCATTGTATGCACTAATGGCCAGGGGATGAGGACGGTGTCTGCAGTATTTACTGACAGTTTTTCTGAGACTATGGCTATGATACTAGAAGCCTAGCAGTCCGGACATGTCTCTCACAATATGGGCACTGTTGAATCATTGATCCATGGCCCCCCTCAGTGTGAATAACTAACAGCTCCGGGAATGTCACACGCATCCCAGAGTCACGGCTCTGCACGGACGTCAGTCCCAGACAGCCTAAGCGGGCTCACTATGAGCGGCCTCGGTTTCATCAGGGTCCTAGCAGAAGGACTCGCTGTGTAATGAGGCGGAAGTAGCGGCTCAGGATTCTGATCCTGAGACCGCTCTCAATCTGGATACACCTGATCGTGACGCCATAGTAAATAATCTTATAGCGTCCATCTATAGAATGTGGGTTATTTCTCACAGCTCCTCCAGGGGAGGAGTCAGCTTCACGTATTTTTCTGGACCACTCTGCCTTCAGAGAGGCAGTCCAGGAACACCACGCTTATCCAGATATGCGCTTCTCCAAACGGCTTAGGATACACGTTATCCCTGTCCCCTGACTTGGTCAAGGACTGGACCCAGTGTCCCGAGCGGCATCCTCCAATCTCCAGGCTTGTAGCTAGATCCATAGTTGCAGTGGGAGATGGAACTGCAAACTCAAAGATGCCACTGACAGACAGATGGATCTCTGGTCGAAAGCCATCTATGAGGCTGTCGGCGCACCGTTGGCTCCGGCATTCTCTCCCTTGGGGCACTCCAAGCTATTTCAGCTTGTCTTACACAGATTGACACGGTTACACGTACATCTGTGCCGCAGGTGGCATCCTTAACCTCTCAAATGTCTGCATTTGTTTCTTACGCGATTCAGGTTGTCCTGGACTCTGCGAACCGTGCGGCGGTAGCCTCCGCTACTCCGTGTTTTTAAGCAGAGCCTGGTCTGCTCGTTAAGTGAATGGAAGGCAGATTCTGCTTCCAAAAAAGGTTGCCTAACCAGTTGCCTTTTTCTGCTGACCGACTGTTTGGTGAGCGTTGGATGTAACCATTAAACAGTCCAGGGGTAAGGATTCATCCTTTCCTCAGCCCGGACACAACAAACCCCAACAGAGCAAGAGGCAGTCGGGGTTTTCGGCCTCTTCGAGGCTCGGGCAGGTCCCATTTTTCCTCGTCCAATGTGGACTCAAAAGGATCAGAGGAGCTAAGATTCTTAGCGGGCTCAGTCACGCCCAAAAAAGCGACAGTCTGAAAACCCGCTTCCAAGGCGGCTTCCTCATGACTTGCGGCCTCGGTCGGTAGCAGGCTCTCCCGCCTTGGCGATATTTAGCTGCCATAGGTCAATGACCATTGAGTGTGAGACATTCTGTCTCACGGGTACAGGATAGAGCTCACTTCTCGTCCTCCAACTCGATTCTTCAGAATTTCTCCACCTCCCGGCCGGGCCGCTGCTCTTCTGCAAACAGGGTGCACTCTATAGGCAGAAAGAGTGATGACCCCCGTTCCTCTTCAGGAACAAGGTCACGGTTTTTACCCCAAATTCTTTGCGGTACCTATAACAACGGGCCGTTCCGTCCCGTTCTGGATCTAAAAATGCTCAGCAAGCTCGTGGACACCAGGCGGTTCCGGATGGAATCCCTCCGCCATGTCATCGCCTCAAGGTCCCAAGGATATTTCCTAGCATCATTAGGCATCAAGGATGCTTATCCACACGTGCCGATTGATCCAGAGCACTAGCGTTTCTACGCTTCGTTATAGGAGACGAACACCTTCTGTTCGTAGCTCTACCTTCCGGCTAGCGACAGTCCAACTGGTCTTCGCCAAGGTCAGGGCAGCAGTAGTCACAGTCCTGCACTCTCAGGGTCACTCTGTGGTCCCGTATTTAGACGATCTACTTGTCAAGGCACTCTCTTAGGAAACATGCCAACACTGCCCGAACGTTGCGCTGGAGACTCTCTAGAGTTTTGGGTGGATCATCAACTTTTTAAAGTCAGATCCGACCCCGACCCTATCGATAACATATCTAGGCATAGAGTTTCTTACTCTCTCAGCGATAGTGAAGCTTCCGCTAGACAAACAGCATTCACTACGGGCTGCAAGCTCTTCTTTAAGAACCAGTCGCACACATTGAGACGCCTCATGCACTTCCTACGTAAGATGGTAGCAATGGAGGCAGTTCCTTTCGCGCAGTTTTACTGCGTCCACTACAATGGGACATTCTCCGCCAATGGGACGAGGAGTCGACGTCCCTCAACAGAGTCGTCGTTCTTTCTCAGGCGGCCAAGGAATCTCTACGGTGGTGGCTTCTTCCCACCTCTTGGTCAAAAAGAAGGTCCTTCCTATCCCCATCCTGGGCGATAGTTACGACAGACGCGAGTCTATCAGGGTGGGGAGCAGTTTTTCTCCACTACAGCGCTCAGGGTACGTGGACTCAGCAAGAGTCCACCCTTCAGATCAATGTTCTTGAACACAGAGCAGTGTATCTTGCCCTACAAACCTTCCAACAGCGGCTGGAAAGCAAGCATATCCGACTTCAGTCGGACAGCTCCACAGCGGTGGCATACATCAACCACCAAGGAAGAACGCGCAACCGGCAAGCCTTCCAGGAAGTCCGGCAGGTTCTGATGTGGGTGGAAGACACGGCATCCACCATATCCACAATTCACATCCCAAGTGTGGAAACTAGGAAGCTGACTTCCTAAGTCGCTGAGGTGTGGCCGAAAGAGTATGGTCTCCTCACCCGGACGGGTTTCAGGAGATCTGGCGCCGCTGACAGAGGCCGGACGTCGATCTAATGGCGTCACGGCACAACAACAATGTGCCAGCTTCATGGCACGGTTTCACAATCATCGAGCTCTGGCGGCAAACGCCTTAGTTCAGCATTGGTCGCAGTTCCAGCTACCTTAGGTGCCACCTCTGGCATTGTTGCCCAGAGTACTGCGCTAGATCAAGACCGACTGCGGCCGCGCCATCCTCGTCGCTACAAATTGGCCGAGGATGTTGTGGTACTCGGTTCTGTGGTGCCTCACGGTAGGCTAACCGGGGGCACTACCAGACCAATCAGACTGGCTGTCTCAAGGGCCATTCTTCCATTTGAATTCTACGGCCCTCAACCGGATGGTGTGGCATTGAGTCCTGGAACCTAGTGTCGTCAGGATTACCTCAGGACGTGGTTGCCACCATGAGACAGGCTAGCATACCAACGTCCGCCAAGATTGACCACAGGACGTGGAAGATGTTCTTATCTCGGTGCTCGGCGCAGGGTGTTTCTCCCTGGCCGGTTGCATCGTCTATGTTTCCTTCCTTCCTGCAATCTAGGTAGGAAAATGGGTTGTCGCTCAGTTCCCTTTAGGGACAAGTCTCAGCGCTATCTGTATTTTTTCAGAAACGACGACTTCCTCAGGTACGCACGTTCCTACGGGGAGTTTGTCTTCTCAGCACTCCGTACAAGCGGCCGTTAGAGCCCTGAGATCTGAACAAGGTTCTAATTGCTCTCCAGATGCCGCCTTTCGAGCCTTTGAAGGATGTCTCCCTTCCCGCTTTTCACGGGAAGTGGCCTTCTAGTAACGGTCTCGTCTCTTAGGAGAGTTTCCGAGCTAGCAACGCTCTCATACAAACTCCCTTCCTGGTCCTTCACCAGGACAGGGTAGTTCTGCGTCCGGTTCCGGAATTTCTCCCTAAGGTGGTATCCCACTTTCATATCAATCAGGATATCACCTCACCTTCTTTGTGTCCTCGTCCAGTCCATCAATTTCAGAAAGATTTGCATCTGTTGGTTCTGGTGAGAGCACTCAGGTTCTACTTCCCGCATGGCGCTCCTGCGCCACCCGGATGCACTCTTTGTCCTTGTCGCTGGTCGGCGTAAACAGTCGCAAGCTTCCAAATCCACCCTTGCTCGGGGGATCGAGGAACCAATTCTTGAAACCTACAGTTCTACTGGGCTTCTGGTTCTCTCAAGGCCGAAGGCCCATTCTACCAGAGCCGTGGGTGCATCCTGGGCATTACGGCACCAGGCTACGGCTCAGCAGGTGTGTCAGGCACCCACCTGGTCGAGTCTACTTACTTTTACCAGGCATTATCAGATGCATACCTACGCTTCGGCAGACGCCAGCCTAGGTAGATAAGTCATTCAGGCGGCGGTTGGCCACCTGTAGGAGAGGGCCGTTTGACGGCCCTATCATGAGGTATTCTTTTACCCACCCAGGGATTGCTTTTGGACATCCCAATTGTCTGGGTCTCCCAATGGAGCGACAAAGAAGAAGGGAATTTCTTCAGCGCTCTATTGGGAGACCCAGACAATTGGGTGTATAGCTACTGCCTCCGGAGGCCACACAAAGTATTACACTAAAAAGTGTAAGGCCCCTCCCCTTCTGGCTATACACCCCCCGTGGAATCACGGGTTCTCCAGTTTTAGCTTTGTGTGTGAAGGAGGTCATACATCCACGCATAGCTCCACGGTGTGTAGTCAGCAGTAGCTGCTAACTACTCGGATGGAAGAAAAGTGGGCACATATAGTGTCCCCAGCATGCTCCCTTCTCACCAGATGGTGCTTGAAAGGTTGAGGTACCTATTGCTGGTACAGAGGCTGGAGCCCCACATGCTGTTTTTCCTTCCACATCCCCCTGGAGGGCTCTGTGGAAGTGGGATCCTTCCGGCCACAAAGCCCTGAGGCCGGGCTCCATCCACAGACCCAGAACGAACCTGATGGATGTCGAGCATTGGTACAGTCAGGGACATGGCCCTGCATCTGTCAGGTACTCGGTGTCCCCGGCAGGCACAGAACGCTCCAGACTTGCTGGGCGTTATAGTGCGCCGGGGACATAAGCAATGGGGTTGTGTCACCTTAGTTATGGCTGGGTGACGGGTTATGTGTTTGGGAACTAGCGCCGACCGCTCCGGCGGCGGGGCGCAACTGCGACATGCAGGGCGCCGGGGACAGAGCGCCGACCGCGCTTTTACGGCGGCGGCGCTCCTAACTTTACTTCCCGGCTTTTGCGGCCTAGCGCCGCTTCGTTCCCGCCTCCGCCCTGTCAATCAGGGCGGAGGAGAGACGCTGTGCAATGGCCAGCGCCGGGGGCTGGAGCTTGATTTACATGCTCCAGCCCCCTCACGAGGCACAGTGAGAGCACGCTTTCCCGCTCTTCGTTTAGGAACGCCCAGAGCCGCCCCTCTTCCTCACAGGACGCCGGCAGCCATTATTCATGCGGTCCGGCTGGGGACAGGCAGGCAGGCTCTGGGAGACTCAGACAGGGCGTCTGGCGGCCACACACCCGCTCTGAGGCGGGCGGTAAGCAGGCTGAAAGCCCCTCTTGTGCCACAGTGATTCTATTTGTGTACTTTCTTCTGGTGCCATATAGATATTGTATATATATTTGCACTGTAGGGCGCTTCTTGGCTATAGACCCCATATTGCGCTGAGGAGACAGCAACATGTCCTCCACAAAACGCAAGGGTCCCAAGGCGCGGGCTGTGTACACTGTCTGTACTGTTTGTGGGACTGATCTACCGGCAGGCTCCACTGACCACCATTGTGTGCAATGTTCCGTGCCTGTAACGCTTCGTCAGCCGGAGGTGGCAGTAGTAACCCAGGCAGAGACGCCTGTAAGTCCTGCCCCAGTAACAGGGACAGATTTTGCAGTTTTGGCTGGTCAGATGGCTGTCACTATGACAAAAATCCTTGAGGCCTTGCAAACCAGGCCAATTACTCAGGCTCCGGACACGGCTGTGTCCTTGCCCCCTGGTCCCCCTCAATTGGAGCGAGTCTGTACTTCAAGGGGCTCTCATGTATCACAGGCTGATGGCTCTGACTCAGATGACGGCCCCAGCCAGCCCAAGCGAGCTCGCTTAGACAGACCCTCCACATCATCACATTGTTCAGGGTCTCACAGGGATGAGTCTCTCTATGATGAGACTGAAGAAAGTGGTCAGGTTTCGGACCATGAGACCACTCTCAATTTGGATACCCCTGATGGTGACGCTATGGTCAATGACCTTATTTCGGCCATCAATAGTGCGTTGGATATTTCTCCCCCAGCTCCCTCAGCAGAGGAAGCTGCTGCACAGCAGGAGAAATTCCATTTCTTGTATCCCAAGCGTAAATTGAGTGCCTTTTTAGACCACTCTGACTTCAGAGAATCTATCCAGAAACACCACGCTCAGCCATACAAGCGTTTTTCCAGACGCGCTAGGGATACACGTTATCCATTTTCCCCTGACGTGATCAAACGCTGGACCCAGTGTCCAAAAGTGGATCCCCCTATTGCCAAGCTTGCGGCAAAATCTATAGTCGCGGTAGAGGATGGCGCTTCACTTAAAGACGCCAACGACAGACAGATGGACCTTTGGTTGAAGTCTATCTATGAAACTATCGGCGCGTCGTTTGCCCCTGCATTCGCGGCCGTGTGGGCACTCCAAGCTATTTCAGCTGGGTTGGCACAGGTAGAGGCTGTCATGCAGCCAGCAGTGCCAAAGGTGTCGACCCTAACCTCACAAATGTCTGCGTTTGCGACCTACGCTATCAACGCGGTTCTGGAATCTACGAGCCGTACGTCGTTGGCGTCCGCCAACTCCGTAGTGTTGCGCAGAGCATTGTGGTTAAAGGACTGGAAAGCAGACGCTAGTTCCAAAAAATGTTTAACCAACTTGCCATTATCTGGAGATAGACTGTTTGGCGAGCAGCTCGCTGAAATCATCAAACAGTCCAAGGGTAAAGACTCGTCCTTACCCCAGCCCAGATCAAACAAACCTCAGCAGAAAAAGTGGCAGCCGAGGTCTCGGCCCTTTCGAGGCTCAGGCAAGGCCCAATTTTCCTCATTCAAAGGGACGCAGAAAGAACAAAGGAGCTCTGATTCATGGCGGGCTCACTCACGACCCAAGAAAGCAAACGGAGGAACCGTTTCCAAAGCGGCTTCATCATGACTTTCAGCCGCCTCCCTCCGCATCCTCGGTCGGTGGCAGGCTTTCCCGTTTTTGCGGCATTTGGCTGTCACTGGTCAAAGACCGGTGGGTGACAGACATTTTGTCGCGCGGGTACAGAATCGAGTTCAGTTCCCGTCCTCCACCTCGGTTCTTCAGAACCTCCCCACATCCCGACCGAGCGGATGCCCTTCTGCAGGCGGTGAGCTCACTAAGAGCAGAAGGAGTGGTAATCCCTGTCCCCCCTCAGGAACGAGGGCGAGGGTTTTACTCCAATCTCTTTGTGGTTCCAAAAAAGGACGGCTCCTTCCGTCCTGTTCTGGACCTAAAAAGGCTCAACAAGCATGTGAACGCCAGGAGGTTCCGGATGGAATCCCTCCGGTCTGTCATTGCGTCAATGTCTCAAGGAGATTTTCTGGCATCAATAGACATCAAGGATGCGTATCTCCACGTACCAATTGCTACAGAGCACCAACGTTTTCTACGTTTGGTAATAGGAGACGAACATCTTCAGTTCGTAGCTCTGCCATTCGGTCTGGCGACAGCCCCACGGGTTTTCACCAAAGTCATGGCGGCAGTGGTAGCAGTCTTGCACTCCCAGGGACACTCCGTGATCCCTTATCTGGACGATCTACTTGTCAAGGCACCTTCTCAGGAGGCATGCCAACTCAGCCTGAATGTTACGCTGGAGACTCTCCAGTCTTTCGGGTGGATCATCAACTTTGCAAAGTCAAATCTGTCACCAACTCAGTCTCTAACGTTTCTTGGCATGGAGTTCCATACTCTATCAGCGATAGTGAAGCTTCCGCTGACCAAGCAGAGGTCACTACAGATAGGGGTGCGGTCGCTTCTTCAGGGCCAGTCGCACTCCTTGAGGCGCCTCATGCACTTCCTAGGGAAGATGGTGGCAGCCATGGAAGCAGTTCCCTTTGCGCAGTTTCATCTGCGTCCTCTTCAATGGGACATTCTTCGCCAATGGGACGGGAAGTCGACATCCCTGGACAGAGAAGTCTCCCTTTCTCAGGCGGCCAAGGACTCTCTGCAATGGTGGCTTCTGCCCAACTCATTGTCACAGGGAAGATCCTTCCTACCTCCATCCTGGGCAGTGGTCACGACAGACGCGAGTCTGTCAGGGTGGGGAGCAGTCTTTCTCCACCACAGGGCTCAGGGGACGTGGACTCAGCAAGAGTCCACCCTGCAGATCAATGTTCTGGAGATCAGAGCAGTGTATCTGGCACTTCTAGCCTTCCAGCAGTGGCTGGAAGGAAGGCAGATCCGAATCCAGTCGGACAACTCCACAGCGGTGGCATACATCAACCACCAAGGAGGGACGCGCAGTCGGCAAGCCTTCCAGGAAGTCAGGCGGATTCTGACGTGGGTGGAGGACACAGCATCCACCATATCCGCGGTACACATCCCGGGCGTAGAAAACTGGGAAGCAGACTTCCTCAGTCGCCAAGGGATAGACGCAGGGGAATGGTCCCTTCACCCGGACGTGTTTCAGGAAATCTGTCGCCGGTGGGGGGTGCCGGACGTCGACCTCATGGCGTCTCGGCACAACCACAAGGTCCCGGCATTCATGGCGCGGTCGCGCGATCAAAGGGCTCTGGCGGCAGACGCCTTGGTCCAAGATTGGTCGCAGTTCCGACTCCCATATGTATTCCCGCCTCTGGCACTCTTGCCCAGAGTGTTGCGCAAGATCAGATCCGATTGCACCCGCGTCATACTCGTCGCCCCAGACTGGCCGAGGAGATCGTGGTACCCGGATCTGTGGCATCTCACGGTCGGCCGACCGTGGTCACTTCCAGACCGGCCAGACTTACTGTCCCAAGGGCCGTTTTTCCATCAGAATTCTGCTGCCCTGAACCTGACTGTGTGGCCATTGAATCCTGGATCCTAGCGTGTGCAGGATTGTCTCAAGGAGTTGTTGCTACCATGAGGCAGGCTAGGAAGCCCACGTCTGCCAAGATCTACCACAGGACGTGGAAGATTTTCTTATCATGGTGCTCTGCTCAGGGAGTGTCTCCCTGGCCATTTGCATTGCCTACTCTTCTTTCCTTCCTACAATCGGGGTTAGAAAAAGGCTTGTCGCTTGGCTCACTTAAAGGGCAAGTCTCGGCACTATCAGTGTTTTTTCAGAAGCATCTGGCGCGTCTGTCTAAGGTGCGCACGTTTCTACAGGGGGTTTGTCATATTGTACCCCCGTACAGGCGGCCGTTAGATCCATGGGATCTGAATAGGGTACTAGTTGCTCTACAGAAGCCGCCTTTCGAGCCTTTGAAAGAGGTTTCCTTTTCTCGCCTGTCACAGAAAGTGGTGTTTCTAGTGGCGATCACGTCTCTTCGGAGAGTGTCTGAGCTGGCAGCACTGTCATCCAAGGCTCCTTTCCTGGTGGTCCACCAGGACAAGGTGGTTTTGCGCCCCACTCCAGAATTTCTTCCTAAAGTAGTATCTGATTTCCATCTAAATCAGGACATTTGCTTACCTTCTTTCTGTCCTCATCCGGTTTACCGGTATGAAAAGGATTTGCATTTGTTAGATCTGGTCAGAGCAATCAGAATCTACATCTCCCGCACGGCGCCCTTGCGCCGCTCCGAGGCACTTTTTGTCCTTGTTGCTGGTCCGCGCAAGGGATTGCAGGCTTCTAAAGCCACCCTGGCTCGATGGATCAAAGAACCAATTCTGGAAGCCTACCGTTCGGCTGGACTTCCGGTTCCATCAGGGCTGAAGGCCCATTCAACCAGAGCCGTGGGTGCGTCCTGGGCATTACGCCACCAGGCTACGGCTCAACAGGTGTGCCAGGCAGCTACCTGGTCCAGTCTGCACACTTTCACCAAACATTATCAGGTGCATACCTATGCTTCGGCGGATGCCAGCCTAGGTAGAAGAGTCCTGCAGGCGGCGGTGGCTTCCCAGTAGGGGGGCGCTGTCTTGCAGCTCTGACAAGAGGTTTTTCTTTACCCACCCAGGGACAGCTTTTGAACGTCCCAATTGTCTGGGTCTCCCAATAGAGCGCTGAAGAAGAAGGGAATTTTGTTACTTACCGTAAATTCCTTTTCTTCTAGCTCTTATTGGGAGACCCAGCACCCGCCCTGTTGTCCTTCGGGATTTTTGGTTTTGTTTGCGGGTACACATGTTGTTCATGTTGAACGGTTTGTCAGTTCTCCGATGTTATTCGGAGTTAATTTGTTTAAACCAGTTATTGGCTTTCCTCCTTCTTGCTTTGGCACTAAAACTGGAGAACCCGTGATTCCACGGGGGGTGTATAGCCAGAAGGGGAGGGGCCTTACACTTTTTAGTGTAATACTTTGTGTGGCCTCCGGAGGCAGTAGCTATACACCCAATTGTCTGGGTCTCCCAATAAGAGCTAGAAGAAAAGGAATTTACGGTAAGTAACAAAATTCCCTTCTTTGTTTACTTACCGTAAATTCCTTTTCTTCTAGCTCCAATTGGGAGACCCAGCACCCGCCCTGTTTTCTCTGGGTTTTTCTGTTTTTTCGGGTACACATGTTGTTCATGTGGTATGGTTCAGTTCTCCGATGTTTCCTCGGATTGAATTGGTCTTTAAACCAGTTATTGGCTTTCCTCCTTCTTGCTTTGGCACTAAAACTGGTGAGCCAGTGATCCCACTGGGGGTGTATAGCCAGAAGGGGAGGGGCCTTACACTTTTAAGTGTAATACTTTGTGTGGCCTCCAGAGGCAATAGCTATACACCCAATTGTCTGGGTCTCCCAATTGGAGCTAGAAGAAAAGGAATTTACGGTAAGTAAACAAAATTCCCTTCTTCATAATAGAGGACAAGAAGGGGACTGATAGAAGGACACTATTGTAGGGCACATTACTAGAGGGTCCAAGGATGGGCACAGTACAGTTTATTGGGATCTATTTTTATTTTTGAAACTTTCCCTCCCTAGGCTTATACTAGAGTCAATACGGTTTCCCAGTTTTTTGTGGTAAAATTAGGGGCCTCGGCTTATACTAGAGTATATACAGTACATTGGGAAAGTGACTCCCGGTGTGTTGGAAAAGAGGACCAGAGCGGTGCTGGACGCTGCGTACAACGGGACCAGTAAATATTAATGCACCCATACTACATTACAGGTATATTTAGAATGAATAAGGAATTATTCTTTAAAGGGGTTATCTGCCGCCATTCAGAATTGCCATGGAAGGGAGCGGTGCCGATGACCTCCCGACATTATCCTCCTGGTAAGATGATGCAGGTCTCAGCGGCACCAGATCTCTTTAAAGGGGCTGAACAATACTTTCCATTTCCACTAAGGCCAGTTACACACCTCCAGGTCTGGCGTAATCCACACGAGGTTCTGCGACGCATCCAGCTCTGCTACATGAAGCTGACAGGAGCGGTCGTAGAACACCGCCGCTCCTGTCAGCTCCACTCAGCAACTGAAGTGAGTCGCGCTGTCAACGGGGACGTCACTCAGGTAATGCCTGTTTGTGTGCGGTGATGATGGGTGCGAAGGTGCCTGCGTGTGATGATGGGGGTGGTAGTGCCGGGGTGTGTGCGGGGATGATGGGGGCTCTCTCTCGGCTTTACGCAGCGCGTTATTTCACAGGAATCCGTTGCCTTTATATCACACTATTTACAACGCATGTGTGAAACCAGCCTAAGTCATCGGTTCATGACATTGTAGGAAACCATGACCACAGTAGGTGGTGATGATCCTACCATGTGAGTGCTTGCGCTCAGTTACTCACTAGGGTCACAGACTCGATGCAGCGATTACAATGACAAATTAGACTGAAATCTGTTGAATAAACCTGAAGTTTTCACTGATCCATCAATTTTTGTAAATAATTTATTCAAAATCTTCCATACTCGTTATCATAAATTATTCCCCTGTCTGCGCTCTAGGGGGGAGGACGACCCGCACATTATACAGGGTTAGGCCACAGCGCCCGCCGTTCTGTGCTTCATCAGGACGGTGCGTGGCTCTAGGCCGACTCTCGTCACAGTGCTTTGGACAAAAAAAATAAACTGTCTGGTGCCTGTGGATGGTTTCTCCGCCACCTTGTACAAAAAAAACATTAAGCAATATATAAAAAACAGACGACCTCTATGCGTCATCAGATTGCTCAGCTCGGGAGCTGCTGCGCCACCTCTGGTTTCATTGCTTGTCCTTCCATGGCTCCTGCCGGGGCGTCCGGCTCTGTGTCCGGGGGCTTTGCAGGGCTCTGGGTGAGCGGATGAACCATGGACATGTGAACATTGAGGTTATGAGCCTTCTCAAAGCGCTTCCCGCACTGGTCACATGCGAAGTCCAGGTCTGCCTCCGCCTTGTGCTTGGTCATGTGATATTTGAGGGACGCTCTCTGCCGGCATTGGAAACCGCACACTTCACATCTGAGAGGAGAAAACACGAGGATAAGGACACGGCCTAAAGAGGGAAGAAAGGGAATGTATAGAGCGGGGGGGGGTCACAACCTGCTGCCGACATTCTCTCAGGGGTCCCCACTGCTAATGGACAGATGGGGGGAGTGAGATAGTATACACAGATCCTCTGTCTCCGGGAACATTTGTCGTGGATATTGAAAGTCAGACGGGCACAAAGCTTATTGATTTTTACCATAACAAAAATCAAGAGTAAAACTCAACAATCAAGTCTTAGCCTAAGTTCACATGCTGCATTTTTTTTGACGCTGCGTTTTTGGCCGCTAAAAACGCACCCGCGGCCAAAAAACGCACGCGTTTGATGCGTTTTTGATCGCTGCGTTTTTCCAATGCATTGCATGGGGGGAAACGCAGAAAAACGCAGGAAAGAATTGACATGTCCATTTTTTTTTTTTTAAGCTCAAAAACGCAGCTTAAAAAAAAAGAAGTGTGCGGACAGCAAAAATGAAAACTCATAGACTTTGCTGGGGAAGCAAAGCCATGCAGTTTTGAGGCCAAAAACGCAACCGAAAAACGCACTGTGTGAACTTACCCTTATAGCGAAACGAAGGGAATTTCTTCAGCGCTCTATTGGGAGACCCAGACGATTGGGGTATAGCTACTGCCCTCTGGAGGCCACACAAAGCACTACATTAAAAGTGCAAGGCCCCTCCCCCTCTGGCTATACCCCCCCCGTGGTATCACGGGTTCTCCAGTTTTAGCTTTGTGTGCGAAGGAGGTCAGACATTCCATGCATAGCTCCACAGATTTTAGTCAGCAGTAGCTGCTGACTATGTCGGATGGAAGAAAAGAGGACACATATAGTGTTCCCAGCATGCTCCCTTCTCACCCCTGGATGGTGTTGTAAGGTTGAGGTACCTATTGCTGGTACAGGGCTGGAGCCTGACATGCTGTTTTCCTTCCACATCCCCTTGTAGGGCTCTGTGGAAGTGGGATCCTGCCGGCCTCTCAGCTCTGATGCCGGGCTCCATCCACAGACCCATTAGAACCTGATGGATTCGGAGCAGGAGTACGATCAGGGACAGGGCCCTGCATCTTACAGGTACTCTGTGTCCCCGGCAGGCACAGACACACTCCGGGCTGGCTGGGTGTTATAGTGCGCCGGGGACCGCAACGTGGAGTTGGTGTCCCTACAGATTACTGGGGGATTGTTTGTGTTTGGGAACGCAGCGCCGACCCCCTCTGGACCGGGCGGCGCTGCTGTGACTTGTGGTGCGCCGGGGATCCGCCGTCCGCGCTTTTACGGCGGCGGCGGTTATAACTTTAGTCCCCGGCTTTTTGGGCCTAGGACGCCGGCAGCTCCGTTTCGTTCCCGCCCCCACCCTGTCATTCAGGGTAGGGGAGAGACGCTGTTCGCAAGCAGCGACGAGGGCTGGAGCCTGATTTACATGCTCCAGCCCTCTCACTTGGCACAGAGGGAAGCAGGCTTCCCGCTCTTGGCCAGGAACGCCCAGGGCCCGCCCCCCTTCCTCTCTCGAGACGCCGGCAGCCATTACATGCATGCCTGGCTGGAGGAAGGACGCAAGGCTCTGGGAGACCTGGACTAGGGGCTATCTGGCGACCACACACCCGCTTTTTAAGCGGGCGGTAAGCGATTTTTCTGTGCTGGTCCCTCTAGTGCCTCACTGTGTATCAGTGTACTGGATACAGTTATATAGATATTGTATTTCTTGCACTGTGAGGTGCGCTTCTGGCTGCATATCCCAGATCGCTCTGTGGAAGCAGCAACATGTCATCCTCAAAACGCAAGGCGGCCAAGGCAAAAAGGGCTGTGTATACTGCGTGTGCTGCATGTGGGGCTAATCTACCAGCAGGCTCTGATGACCCCCATTGTGTGCAATGCTCCGACCCGGTGCTGCTTCGCCAGCCGGAGTCAGGAGAGGTAGCGACCCAGGCTGAGACGCTTGTAAGTTCTGCCCCGGTGACAGGGACGGACTTTGCAGTTTTTGCAGATAATATGTCTGTATCTATGGCAAAAATCCTTGAGACCTTGCAATCTATGCATGGGGCTCAGTCTCTGGGCACGGCGAGGCCTCCGTCCTCAGGTCCCCCTTACTTGGAATGTATCCAGCCCACAGGGGGGTCCCCGGCTTCACAGGCCGAGGATTATGACTCAGATGATGGCCCCAGCCACCCTAAGCGAGCTCGCTGGGAAAGACCCTCGACGGCTTCACACTGCTCAGGGTCTCAGCGCAATCAGTCTCCCTGTGATGTGTCTGATGAGAGTGATCAGGAATCCACTCCTGGAACCCCTCTCAACCTGGATACCCCGGATGGGGATGCCATGGTAGACGACCTTATCTCAGCCATCAATAGGCTGTTGGATATTTCTCCCCCAGCCCCTTCAGCAGAAGAGGCGGCTGCGGAGCAGGAAAAGTTTCGTTTCCTTTATCCCAAGCGTAAATTGAGTGCTTTGTTAGATCACTCTGACTTCAGAGAATCAATCCAGAAGCACGACGCTCACCCAGAAAGGCGTTTCTCTAAACGATCTAAAGATACGCGTTTCCCTTTCCCCCCTGAGGTGGTCAAGCGCTGGACACAGTGTCCAAAGGTAGACCCCCCGATTTCCAAACTTGCAGCTAGATCCATAGTTGCAGTGGAGGATGGCGCTTCACTTAAAGATGCCAATGACAGACAGATGGACCTTTGGTTAAAATCTGTCTATGAAGCTATAGGCGCGTCGTTTGCTCCGGCATTCGCAGCCGTATGGGCACTCCAGGCTATTTCAGCTGGCTTAGCAAAAGTGGATGCTATCATGCATCCAGCAGTGCCGCAAGTGGCGCACCTTACCACGCAGATGTCGGCGTTTGCGTCTTACGCTATCAATGCGGTCCTAGAATCTACCAGTCGCACCTCAATGGCGTCCGCCAATTCGGTAGTTTTGCGCAGAGCCTTGTGGTTAAAGGACTGGAAAGCAGATGCTGGTTCCAAAAAATGTTTAACCAGTTTGCCTTTGTCTAGAGAGAGACTGTTTGGCGAGCCATTGGCTGACATCATTAAGCAGTCCAAGGGTAAAGACTCCTCTTTACCACAACCCAGAACACCCAAACCTCAGCAGAAAAAGTGGCAGCAGAGGTTTCAGTCCTTTCGAGGTTCGGGCAAGACACCATTTACCTCGTCCAAAGGGACTCAGAGGACGCAAAGAAACTCAGATTCGTGGCGGACTCACACACGCCCCAAGAAAGCAAATGGAGGTACCGCTTCCAAAGCGGCTACCT
This sequence comes from Anomaloglossus baeobatrachus, assembly GCF_048569485.1. Lineage (NCBI taxonomy): Eukaryota > Metazoa > Chordata > Amphibia > Anura > Aromobatidae > Anomaloglossus > Anomaloglossus baeobatrachus. Next base: position 187,037,238 of record NC_134362.1, on the reverse strand, counting down.
CATGACTTCCAGCCCCCCCCCTCCGCATCGCCGGTCGGGGGCAGGCTCTCCCGCTTTTCCGGCATTTGGATGTCACAGGTCAAAGACCGGTGGGTGACGGACATTTTGTCTCGCGGGTACAGAATCGAGTTCAATTCTCGTCCTCCAGCTCGGTTCTTCAGAACCTCCCCACGTCCAGACCGAGCAGATGCTCTGCTGCAGGCGGTGGATTCCCTAAAAGCGGAAGGAGTGGTTATCCCAGTCCCTCCTCAGGAACAAGGGCAAGGGTTTTACTCCAATCTCTTTGTGGTTCCAAAAAAGGACGGCTCGTTCCGTCCTGTTCTGGACCTAAAACGGCTCAACAAACATGTGCACGCCAGGAGGTTCCGGATGGAAACCCTCCGCTCTGTCATTGCCTCAATGTCCAGAGGAGACTTCCTTGCCTCAATAGACATCAAAGATGCTTATCTCCACGTGCCAATTGCTACAGAACATCAACGTTTTCTACGTTTTGTGATAGGAGACGACCATTTTCAGTTCGTAGCTCTTCCATTTGGTCTGGCGACAGCCCCACGGGTCTTCACCAAGGTCATGGCGGCGGTGGTAGCAGTCTTGCACTCTCAGGGACACTCGGTGATTCCTTACCTAGACGACTTATTGGTCAAAGCTCCCTCTCAGGAGGCATGCCAACTCAGCCTGAATGCTACGCTGGAGACTCTACAGTCTTTCGGATGGATCATCAACTTTCCAAAGTCGATCCTATCACCGACTCAGTCACTAACGTATCTTGGCATGGAGTTTCATACTCTAGCAGCGATAGTGAAGCTTCCGCTGGACAAGCAGCGGTCACTACAGACAGGGGTGCAATCTCTCCTGCAGGGCCAGTTGCATCCCTTGCGGCGCCTCATGCATTTCCTAGGGAAGATGGTGGCAGCCATGGAAGCAGTTCCCTTTGCGCAGTTTCATCTGCGCCCACTTCAATGGGACATTCTCCGCCAATGGGACGGGAAGTCAACGTCCCTGGACAGGAAAGTCTCGCTTTCCCAGACGGCCAAAGACTCTCTACAATGGTGGCTCCTTCCCACATCATTGTCTCAGGGAAGATCCTTCCTGCCCCCATCCTGGGCAGTAGTCACGACAGATGCGAGTCTGTCAGGGTGGGGAGCAGTATTTCTCCACCACAGGGCTCAGGGGACGTGGACTCCGCAGGAGTCCACCCTTCAGATCAATGTTCTGGAGATCAGAGCAGTGTATCTTGCTCTACTGGCCTTCCAACAGTGGCTGGAAGGAAAGCAGATCCGAATCCAATCGGACAACTCCACAGCGGTGGCATACATCAACCACCAAGGAGGGACGCGCAGTCGGCAAGCCTTCCAAGAAGTCCGGCGCATTCTAATGTGGGTGGAGGACAGAGCATCCACCATATCCGCGGTTCACATCCCAGGCGTAGAAAACTGGGAAGCAGACTTCCTCAGTCGCCAGGGCATGGACGCAGGGGAATGGTCCCTTCACCCGGACGTGTTTCAGGAAATCTGTCGCCGCTGGGGAGTGCCGGACGTCGACTTAATGGCATCCCGGCACAACAACAAGGTCCCGGCATTCATGGCGAGGTCGCGCGATCAAAGAGCTCTGGCGGCAGACGCCTTGGTTCAAGATTGGTCGCAGTTTCAGCTCCCATACGTGTTTCCGCCTCTGGCGCTCTTGCCCAGAGTGCTACGCAAGATCAGATCCGAGTGCAGCCGCATCATACTCGTCGCTCCAGACTGGCCGAGGAGGTCTTGGTATCCGGATCTGTGGCATCTCACGATCGGTCGACCGTGGTCACTGCCAGACCGACCAGACTTACTGTCCCAAGGGCCGTTTTTCCATCAGAATTCTGCGGCCCTGAACCTGACTGTGTGGCCATTGAGTCCTGGATCCTAGCATCTGCTGGATTATCTCAGGGAGTCATTGCCACAATGAGACAAGCTAGAAAGTCGAATTCGGCTAAGATCTACCACAGAACGTGGAAGATTTTCTTGTCCTGGTGCTCTGCTCAGGGAGTGTCTCCCTGGCCATTTGCATTGCCCAAGTTTCTTTCCTTCCTGCAATCGGGGTTAGAAAAGGGCTTGTCGCTCAGCTCCCTTAAAGGGCAAGTTTCGGCACTATCCGTGTTTTTTCAGAAGCGTCTAGCACGTCTTCCTAAGGTGCGCACGTTCCTGCAGGGGGTCTGTCATATTGTGCCCCCGTACAAGCGACCGTTAGATCCATGGGATCTGAACAGGGTACTAGTTGCTCTCCAGAAGCCGCCCTTCGAGCCTCTGAAGGAAGTTTCCTTTTCTCGGCTGTCGCAGAAAGTGGCGTTTCTTGTTGCAATCACATCGCTTCGGCGAGTGTCTGAGCTGGCAGCTCTGTCATCTAAGGCTCCCTTCCTGGTGTTCCACCAGGACAAGGTTGTGCTGCGCCCCATTCCGGAGTTTCTCCCTAAGGTCGTATCCTCTTTTCATCTTAATCAGGATATTTCCTTGCCTTCTTTTTGCCCTCATCCGGTTCACCGGTATGAAAAGGCCTTACGTTTGCTAGATCTGGTGAGAGCACTCAGAATCTACATTTCCCGCACGGCGCCCATACGCCGTGCCGATGCACTTTTCGTCCTTGTCGCTGGTCCGCGCAAGGGGTTGCAGGCTTCTAAAGCCACCCTGGCTCGATGGATCAAAGAACCAATTCTAGAGGCCTACCGTTCTGCGGGGCTTCCGGTTCCTTCAGGGCTAAAAGCCCACTCCACCAGAGCCGTGGGTGCGTCCTGGGCATTACGTCACCAGGCTTCGGCTCAACAGGTGTGCCAGGCAGCTACCTGGTCCAGTCTGCACACTTTCACCAAGCATTATCAGGTGCATACCTATGCTTCGGCGGATGCCAGCTTAGGTAGAAGAGTCCTGCAGGCGGCAGTGACACCCCCGTAGGGGAGGGCTGTTTTGCAGCTCTAACATGAGGTATTTATTTACCCACCCAGGGACAGCTTTTGGACGTCCCAATCGTCTGGGTCTCCCAATAGAGCGCTGAAGAAGAAGGGAATTTTGTTACTTACCGTAAATTCCTTTTCTTCTAGCTCTTATTGGGAGACCCAGCACCCGCCCTGTTGTCCTTCGGGATGTTTTTTTGTTGTTTGCGGGTACACATGTTGTTCATGTTGAACGGTTTTTCAGTTCTCCGATGTTATTCGGAGTTAATTTGTTTAAACCAGTTATTGGCTTCCTCCTTCTTGCTTTGGCACTAAAACTGGAGAACCCGTGATACCACGGGGGGGTATAGCCAGAGGGGGAGGGGCCTTGCACTTTTAATGTAGTGCTTTGTGTGGCCTCCAGAGGGCAGTAGCTATACCCCAATCGTCTGGGTCTCCCAATAAGAGCTAGAAGAAAAGGAATTTACGGTAAGTAACAAAATTCCCTTCTTTGTTACTTACCGTAAATTCCTTTTCTTCTAGCTCTTATTGGGAGACCCAGACGATTGGGGTATAGCTACTGCCCTCCGGAGGCCACACAAAGCACTACACCAAAAGTGCAAGGCCCCTCCCCTTCTGGCTATACCCCCCCGTGGTATCACGGGTACTCCAGTTTTAGTGCCAAAGCAAGAAGGAGGAAGCCAACAACTGGTTTAAACAAATTAACTCCGAGTAACATCGGAGAACTGAAAAACCGTTCAACATGAACAACATGTGTACCCGCAAACAGCAAAAACAATCCCGAAGGACAACAGGGCGGGTGCTGGGTCTCCCAATAAGAGCTAGAAGAAAAGGAATTTACGGTAAGTAACAAAATTCCCTTCTTCTTCAGCGCTCTATTGGGAGACCCAGACGATTGGGACGTCCAAAAGCTGTCCCTGGGTGGGTAAAGAAATACCTCATGTTAGAGCTGCAAAACAGCCCCCCCCACGGGGATGTCACTGCCGCCTGCAGGACTCTTCTACCTAAGCTGGCATCCGCCGAAGCATAGGTATGCACCTGATAATGCTTGGTGAAAGTGTGCAGACTGGACCAGGTAGCTGCCTGACACACCTGTTGAGCCGAAGCCTGGTGCCGTAATGCCCAGGACGCACCCACGGCTCTGGTTGAGTGGGCTTTTAGCCCTGAAGGAACCGGAAGCCCAGCAGAACGGTAGGCCTCTATAATTGGTTCTTTGATCCATCGAGCCAAGGTGGCTTTAGAAGCCTGCAACCCCTTGCGCGGACCGGCGACAAGGACAAAAAGTGCATCGGAACGGCGCATGGGCGCCGTGCGGGAAATGTAGATCCTGAGTGCTCTCACCAGATCTAGCAAACGCAAGTCCTTTTCATACCGGTGAACCGGATGAGGATAAAAGGAAGGCAAGGATATATCCTGATTAAGATGAAACGAGGATACGACCTTAGGGAGAAACTCCGGAATGGGGCGCAGCACTACCTTGTCCTGGTGGAACACCAAGAAGGGAGCCTTGGATGACAGAGCTGCCAGCTCAGACACTCGCCGAAGCGATGTGATCGCAACAAGAAACGCCACTTTCTGTGACAGGCGAGAAAAAGAAACTTCTTTGAGAGGCTCGAAAGGCGGCTTCTGGAGAGCAACTAGTACTCTGTTCAGATCCCATGGATCCAACGGCCGCTTGTACGGGGGCACAATATGACAGACCCCCTGCAGGAACGTGCGCACCTTAGGAAGACGTGCTAGACGCTTCTGAAAAAACACGGATAGTGCCGAGACTTGCCCTTTAAGGGAGCTGAGCGACAAGCCCTTTTCCAACCCTGATTGCAGGAAAGACAGAAAAGTGGGCAATGCAAATGGCCAGGGAGACACTCCCTGAGCAGAGCACCAGGTTAAGAAAATCTTCCACGTTCTGTGGTAGATCTTAGCAGAAGTTGACTTCCTAGCTTGTCTCATTGTGGCTACCACTCCCTGGGATAAGCCTGTTGACGATAGGATCCAGGACTCAATGGCCACACAGTCAGGTTCAGGGCCGCAGAATTCTGATGGAAAAACGGCCCTTGAGACAGCAGGTCTGGACGGTCTGGAAGTGACCACGGTCGGCCGACCGTGAGATGCCACAGATCCGGATACCACGATCTCCTCGGCCAGTCTGGGGCGACGAGTATGATGCGGCTGCAATCGGATCTGATCTTGCGTAATACTCTGGGCAAGAGTGCCAGAGGCGGGAATACATATGGGAGGCGGAACTGCGACCAATCTTGCACCAAGGCGTCTGCCGCCAGAGCTCTTTGATCGCGCGACCACGCCATGAATGCCGGGACCTTGTTGTTGTGCCGAGACGCCATTAGGTCGACGTCCGGCACCCCCCAGCGGCGACAGATTTCTTGAAACACGTCCGGGTGAAGGGACCATTCCCCTGCGTCCATACCCTGGCGACTGAGGAAGTCTGCTTCCCAGTTTTCTACGCCTGGGATGTGAACCGCGGAGATGGTGGATGCTGTGTCCTCCACCCAATTCAGAATGCGCCGGACTTCCTGAAAGGCTTGCCGGCTGCGCGTCCCTCCTTGGTGGTTGATGTATGCCACCGCTGTGGAGTTGTCCGACTGGATTCGGATCTGCTTTCCTTCCAGCCACTGTTGAAAGGCTAGTAGGGCAAGATACACTGCCCTGATTTCCAGAACATTGATCTGAAGGGTGGACTCTTGCGGAGTCCACGTCCCCTGAGCCCTGTGGTGTAGAAACACTGCTCCCCACCCCGACAGACTCGCATCTGTCGTGACCACTGCCCAGGATGGGGGCAGGAAGGATCTTCCCTGAGACAATGAGGTGGGAAGGAGCCACCATTGTAGAGAGTCCTTGGCCGTCTGGGAAAGAGAGACTTTCCTGTCTAGGGAAGTCGTCTTCCCGTCCCATTGGCGGAGAATGTCCCATTGAAGTGGACGCAGATGAAACTGCGCAAAGGGAACTGCTTCCATGGCTGCCACCATCTTCCCTAGGAAGTGCATGAGGCGCCGTAAGGGGTGCGACTGGCCCTGAAGGAGAGATTGCACCCCTGTCTGTAGGGATCGCTGCTTGTTTAGCGGAAGCTTCACTCTCGCTGCTCGAGTATGGAACTCCATGCCAAGATACGTTAGTGACTGTGTCGGTGACAGATTTGACTTTGGAAAGTTGATGATCCATCCAAAAGTCTGGAGAGTCTCCAGCGTAGCCTGTAGACTGAGTTGGCATGCCTCTTGAGAGGGTGCCTTGACAAGTAGATCGTCTAGGTAAGGGATCACCGAGTGTCCCTGAGAGTGCAAGACTGCTACCACCGCCGCCATGACCTTGGTGAAGACCCGGGGGGCTGTCGCCAGACCGAATGGCAGAGCTACGAACTGAAGATGGTCGTCTCCTATCACAAAACGTAGAAAACGTTGATGTTCTGTAGCAATTGGCACGTGGAGATAAGCATCTTTGATGTCTATTGAGGCAAGGAAGTCTCCTTGAGACATTGAGGCAATGACAGAACGGAGGGTTTCCATCCGGAACCGTCTGGCGTGCACGTTTGTTGAGCAGTTTTAGGTCCAGAACAGGACGGAACGAGCCGTCCTTTTCTTTGTCGCTCCATTGGGAGACCCAGACAATTGGGTGTATAGCTATTGCCTCTGGAGGCCACACAAAGTATTACACTTAAAAGTGTAAGGCCCCTCCCCTTCTGGCTATACACCCCCAGTGGGATCACTGGCTCACCAGTTTTGTGCTTTGTGCGAAGGAGGCAACACATCCACGCATAGCTCCACTTTTTAGTCAGCAGCAGCTGCTGACTATGTCGGATGGAAGAAAAGAGGACACATATAGTGTCCCCAGCATGCTCCCTTCTCACCCCACTGTATGTCGGAGGTGTTTGTAAGGTTGAGGTACCCATTGCGGGTACGGCGGCAGGAGCCCACATGCTGATTCCTTCCCCATCCCTTGTTACAGGGCTCTGGGTGAAGTGGGATTTACCGGTCTCCAGGCACTGAGACCGTGCTCCATCTACAGCCCCTGGAGAAGATGCTGGATGGAGCGGAGTACATCAGGGACATGGCCCTGCTTCCTCAAGGTACTCTGTGTCCCCGTGCATTTGGCGCTCACACCGCAGCATGCTGGGTGTTGTAGTGCGCCGGGGGACATCAGCGCTGCGGCGCCTGTGCCATGGCCTCATTCAGCTTTGCTGAAGCAGGCTCACTTATGGGAATTGGTCGCGCCGGCCGCTGGGACTGCGGCGCGGCTGGCACTTGTAGTGCGCCGGGGACTTCAGCGCGGCCTGCGCTTTTACGGCGGCCGCGCTGATAATAGAGTCCCCGGCTTTTGCGGCCTGCTTCCGTTCGTTCCCGCCCCCAGACCTGCCAGTCAGGAGAGGGGCGGGACGCTGGCCACTTCCAGGAATCGGTCGCGCCGGCCGCTGGCAGCGGCGCGGCTGGCACTTGTGGTGCGCCGGGGACTTCAGCGCGGCCCGCGCTTTTACGGCGGCCGCGCTGATAACTAGAGTCCCCGGCTTTTGCGGCCTGCTTCCGTTCGTTCCCGCCCCCAGACCTGCCAGTCAGGAGAGGGGCGGGACGCTGGCCACTTCTATGAATCGGTCGCGCCGGCCGCTGGAACTGCGGCGCGGCTGGCACTTGTGGTGCGCCGGGGACTTCAGCGCGGCCCGCGCTTTTACGGCGGCCGCGCTGTTAACTCGAGTCCCCGGCTTCTGGGCCTAGTCTCCCTTCGTTACCGCCCACAGCCCTGACAGTCAGGGTAGGGGCGTGACGCTGCATAGAGCAGAGCTGAGAGCTGGAGTATGTTTTGCATACTCCACCCCTCTCACTGTGTGCACTGTGAATCCGGATTCCCGCACTTTCTCAGGCACGCCCACGGCTTCCTTCTCTACAAGGACACCGGCAGCCATTAGTGTCAGTTTCTGTACGATACAGAGACAAGTGTGGAAGACCCTGGCATTCTGATAGTCACACAATCGCTGTAACAGGCGTTAAGCAGCACCTGTGGTGCTAACCCCACTAGTGCAGAACTGCACTTATAGATATGCTTGTACTATATACATTGCACTGTTTGGTCGCACGTTGTATATACCCTCCTGGATTATGCGGAGGAGTTATCAGCATATTCTCTGTGTAAAACAAAGGTGCAGAACCACATGTTTTTCTATACAGCTGGTACAGCATGTACGGCTATACGGCCGGCAGGTACATAGACTCCCATTGTATGCACTAATGGCCAGGGGATGAGGACGGTGTCTGCAGTATTTACTGACAGTTTTTCTGAGACTATGGCTATGATACTAGAAGCCTAGCAGTCCGGACATGTCTCTCACAATATGGGCACTGTTGAATCATTGATCCATGGCCCCCCTCAGTGTGAATAACTAACAGCTCCGGGAATGTCACACGCATCCCAGAGTCACGGCTCTGCACGGACGTCAGTCCCAGACAGCCTAAGTGGGCTCGCTATGAGCGGCCTCGGTTTCATCAGGGTCCTAACAGAAGGACTCGCTGTGTAATGAGGCGGAAGTAGCGGCTCAGGATTCTGATCCTGAGACCGCTCTCAATCTGGATACACCTGATTGTGACGCCATAGTAAATAATCTTATAGCGTCCATCTATAGAATGTGGGTTATTTCTCACAGCTCCTCCAGTGGAGGAGTCAGCTTCACGTATTTTTCTGGACCACTCTGCCTTCAGAGAGGCAGTCCAGGAACACCACGCTTATCCAGATATGCGCTTCTCCAAACGGCTTAGGATACACGTTATCCCTGTCCCCTGACTTGGTCAAGGACTGGACCCAATGTCCTGAGCGGCATCCTCCAATCTCCAGGCTTGTAACTAGATCCATAGTTGCAGTGGGAGATGGAACTGCAAACTCAAAGATACCACTGACAGACAGATGGATTTCTGGTCGAAAGCCATCTATGAGGCTGTCGGCGCACCGTTGGCTCCGACATTCTCTCCCTTGGGGCACTCCAAGCTATTTCAGCTTGTCTTACACAGATTGACACGGTTACACGTACATCTGTGCCGCAGGTGGCATCCTTAACCTCTCAAAGGTCTGCATTTGTTTCTTACGCGATTCAGGTTGTCCTGGACTCTGCGAACCGTGCGGCGGTAGCCTCCGCTACTCCGTGTTTTTAAGCAGAGCCTGGTCTGCTTCCAAAAAAGGTTGCCTAACCAGTTGCCTTTTTCTGCTGACCGACTGTTTGGTGAGCGTTGGATGTAACCATCAAACAGTCCAGGGGTAAGGATTCATCCTTTCCTCAGCCCGGACACAACAAACCCCAACAGAGCAAGAGGCAGTCGGGGTTTTCGGCCTTTTCGAGGCTCGGGCAGGTCCCATTTTTCCTCGTCCAATGTGGACTCAAAAGGATCAGAGGAGCTAAGATTCTTAGCGGGCTCAGTCTCGCCCAAAAAAGCGACAGTCTGAAAACCCGCTTCCAAGGCGGCTTCCTCATGACTTGCGGCCTCGGTCGGTAGCAGGCTCTCCCGCCTTGGCGATATTTAGCGGCCATAGGTCAATGACCATTGAGTGTGAGACATTCTGTCTCACGGGTACAGGATAGAGCTCACTTCTCGTCCTCCAACTCGATTCTTCAGAATTTCTCCACCTCCCGGCCGGGCCGCTGCTCTTCTGCAAACAGGGTGCACTCTACAGGCAGAAAGAGTGATGACCCCCGTTCCTCTTCAGGAACAAGGTCACGGTTTTTACCCCAAATTCTTTGCGGTACCTATAACAACGGGCCGTTCCGTCCCGTTCTGGATCTAAAAATGCTCAGCAAGCTCGTGGACACCAGGCGGTTCCGGATGGAATCCCTCCGCCATGTCATCGCCTCAAGGTCCCAAGGATATTTCCTAGCATCATTAGGCATCAAGGATGCTTATCCACACGTGCCGATTGATCCAGAGCACTAGCGTTTCTACGCTTCGTTATAGGAGACGAACACCCTCTGTTCGTAACTCTACCGTCCGGCTAGCGACAGTCCAACTGGTCTTCGCCAAGGTCAGGGCAGCAGTAGTCACAGTCCTGCACTCTCAGGGTCACTCTGTGGTCCCGTATTTAGACGATCTACTTGTCAAGGCACTCTCTTAGGAAACATGCCAACACTGCCCGAACGTTGCGCTGGAGACTCTCTAGAGTTTTGGGTGGATCATCAACTTTTTAAAGTCAGATCCGACCCCGACCCTATCGATAACATATCTAGGCATAGAGTTTCTTACTCTCTCAGCGATAGTGAAGCTGCCGCTAGACAAACAGCATTCACTACGGGCTGCAAGCTCTTCTTTAAGAACCAGTCGCACACATTGAGACGCCTCATGCACTTCCTACGTAAGATGGTAGCAATGGAGGCAGTTCCTTTCGCGCAGTTTTACTGCGTCCACTACAATGGGACATTCTCCGCCAATGGGACGAGGAGTCGACGTCCCTCAACAGAGTCGTCGTTCTTTCTCAGGCGGCCAAGGAATCTCTTCGGTGGTGGCTTCTTCTCACCTCTTGGTCAAAAAGAAGGTCCTTCCTATCCCCGTCCTGGGCGATAGTTATGACAGAGGCCGGACGTCGATCTAATGGCGTCACGGCACAACAACAATGTGCCAGCTTCATGGCACGGTTTCACAATCATCGAGCTCTGGCGGCAAACGCCTTAGTTCAGCATTGGTCGCAGTTCCAGCTACCTTAGGTGCCACCTCTGGCATTGTTGCCCAGAGTACTGCGCTAGATCAAGACCGACTGCGGCCGCGCCATCCTCGTCGCTACAAATTGGCCGAGGATGTTGTGGTACTCGGTTCTGTGGTGCCTCACGGTAGGCTAACCGGGGGCACTACCAGACCAATCAGACTGGCTGTCTCAAGGGCCATTCTTCCATTTGAATTCTACGGCCCTCAACCGGATGGTGTGGCATTGAGTCCTGGAACCTACTGTCGTCAGGATTACCTCAGGACGTGGTTGCCACCATGAGACAGGCTAGCATACCAACGTCCGCCAAGATTGACCACAGGACGTGGAAGATGTTCTTATCTCGGTGCTCGGCGCAGGGTGTTTCTCCCTGGCCGGTTGCATCGTCTATGTTTCCTTCCTTCCTGCAATCTAGGTAGGAAAATGGGTTGTCGCTCAGTTCCCTTTAGGGACAAGTCTCAGCGCTATCTGTATTTTTTCAGAAACGACGACTTCCTCAGGTACGCACGTTCCTACGGGGAGTTTGTCTTCTCAGCACTCCGTACAAGCGGCCGTTAGAGCCCTGAGATCTGAACAAGGTTCTAATTGCTCTCCAGATGCCGCCTTTCGAGCCTTTGAAGGATGTCTCCCTTCCCGTTTTTCACGGGAAGTGGCCTTCTAGTAACGGTCTCGTCTCTTAGGAGAGTTTCCGAGCTAGCAACGCTCTCATACAAACTCCCTTCCTGGTCCTTCACCAGGACAGGGTAGGTCTGCGTCCGGTTCCGGAATTTCTCCCTAAGGTGGTATCCCATTTTCATATCAATCAGGATATCACCTCACCTTCTTTGTGTCCTCGTCCAGTCCATCAATTTCAGAAAGATTTGCATCTGTTGGTTCTGGTGAGAGCACTCAGGTTCTACTTCCCGCATGGCGCTCCTGCGCCACCCGGATGCACTCTTTGTCCTTGTCGCTGGTCGGCGTAAACAGTCGCAAGCTTCCAGATCCACCCTTGCTCGGGGGCTCGAGGAACCAATTCTTGAAACCTACAGTTCTACTGGGCTTCTGGTTCTCTCAAGGCCGAAGGCCCATTCTACCAGAGCCGTGGGTGCATCCTGGGCATTACGGCACCAGGCTACGGCTCAGCAGGTGTGTCAGGCACCCACCTGGTCGAGTCTACTTACTTTTACCAAGCATTATCAGATGCATACCTACGCTTCGGCAGACGCCAGCCTAGGTAGATAAGTCATTCAGGCGGCGGTTGGCCACCTGTAGGAGAGGGCCGTTTGACGGCCCTATCATGAGGTATTCTTTTACCCACCCAGGGATTGCTTTTGGACATCCCAATTGTCTGGGTCTCCCAATGGAGCGACAAAGAAGAAGGGAATTTTGTTTACTTACCGTAAATTCCTTTTCTTCTAGCTCCAATTGGGAGACCCAGCACCCGCCCTGTTTTCTCGGGGTTTTTCTGTTTTTTCGGGTACACATGTTGTTCATGTGGTATGGTTCAGTTCTCCGATGTTTCCTCGGATTGAATTGGTCTTTAAACCAGTTATTGGCTTTCCTCCTTCTTGCTTTGGCACTAAAACTGGTGAGCCAGTGATCCCACTGGGGGTGTATAGCCAGAAGGGGAGGGGCCTTACACTTTTAAGTGTAATACTTTGTGTGGCCTCCAGAGGCAATAGCTATACACCCAATTGTCTGGGTCTCCCAATTGGAGCTAGAAGAAAAGGAATTTACGGTAAGTAAACAAAATTCCCTTCTTTTGGCACCACAAAGAGATTGGAGTAAAACCCTCTCCCTTGTTCCTGAGACGGTACAGGAACCACTACTCCTTCCGCTCTTAGGGAGTCCACCGCCTGCCGCAGGACATCTACACGGTCTGGATGTGGGGAGGTTCTGAAGAACCGAGCTGGAGGACGAGAACTGAACTCGATTCTGTACCCGCGAGACAAAATGTCTGTCACCCACCGGTCTTTGACCTGTGACATCCAAGTGTCGTAAAAGCGGGAGAGCCTGCCCCCGACCGGAGATGCGGAGGGAGGGGACTGGAAGTCATGAGGTAGCCGCTTTGGAAGCGGTTCCTCCATTTGCTTTCTTGGGGCGTGAGTGAGCCCGCCAGGAATCTGAGTTTCTTTGCGTCCTCCGAGTCCCTTTGGACGAGGAGAATTGTGTTTTGCCCGAACCTCGAAAGGACTGAAACTTCTGCTGCCACTTTCTCTGCTGAGGTTTGCTTGATCTGGGCTGGGGTAAAGAGGAATCTTTACCCTTGGACTGTTTAATGATGTCAGCCAATGGCTCGCCAAACAGTCTTTCTCTAGATAAAGGCAAGCTGGTTAAACATTTTTTGGAACCAGCATCTGCTTTCCAGTCCTTTAACCACAATGCCCTGCGCAAAACTACCGAATTGGCAGACGCCATTGAGGTGCGGCTGGTAGATTCTAGGACCGCATTGATAGCGTAAGAGGCAAACGCAGACATCTGCGAGGTAAGGGACGCCACTTGCGGCACCGCTGGATGTATGATAGCATCCACTTTTGCTAAACCAGCTGAAATAGCTTGGAGTGCCCATACGGCTGCGAATGCTGGAGCAAACGACGCGCCGATAGCTTCATAGACAGATTTTAACCAAAGGTCCATCTGTCTGTCCTTGGCATCCTTAAGTGAAGCGCCATCCTCCACTGCAACTATGGATCTAGCTGCAAGCTTGGAAATCGGGGGGTCCACCTTTGGACACTGGGTCCAGCGCTTGACCACATCAGGGGGGAAAGGATAACGTGTATCCTTAGAACGTTTAGAGAAACGCTTTTCTGGATGAGCGTCGTGTTTCTGGATTGATTCTCTGAAGTCAGAGTGATCCAACAGAGCACTTAATTTACGCTTGGGATAGAGGAAACGAAACTTCTCCTGCTCTGCCGCTGCCTCTTCTGCTGAAGGGGCTGGGGGAGAAATATCTAACAGCCTATTGATGGCTGAGATAAGATCGTTTACCATGGCGTCCCCATCCGGGGTATCCAGATTGAGAGGGGTTCCAGGATTAGACTCCTGATCACTCTCTTCAGACACATCACAGGGAGACTGATTGCGCTGAGACCCTGAGCAGTGTGATGACGTTGAGGGTCTTTCCCAGCGAGCCCGCTTGGGGTGGCTGGGGCAATCATCTGAGTCATTATACTCATCCTGAGAAGCCGGGGACCCCCTTGCAGTCTGGATTAAATCCAACTGCGGAGGATTAGAGGACATAGACCTCGCCGTGTCCATAGACTGAGCCCCAGGCATGGATTGCAAAGTTTCCAGGATTTTTGCCATAGTCACAGACATATTAACCACAAAAACTGCAAAGTCTGTCCCTGACACCGGGGCAGGACTTACAAGCGTCTCAGCCTGGGTCACTACCTCTCCGGACTCCGGCTGGCGAAGCAGCACCGGATCTGAGCATTGCACACAATGGGGGTCCTTGGAGCCTGCTGGTAGAGCAGCCCCACATGCAGCACACGCAGTGCACACAGCCCTAGCCTTGGCAGCTTTGCGTCTTGTGGATGACATGTTGCTGCCTCCTCAGAGCGATCTGGGGTATTCAGCCAGGAAGCGACCTCACAGTGCAAGAAATCAATAAATATCTATGTCCAGTGACACAGTACACTAATACACAGTAAGGCACTAGAGGGGCCAGCTGAAAAGCCGCTTACCGCCCGCTTAAGAGCGGGTGTGTGGTCTCCCAAAGCCCCTCAGTCTAGGTCTCCCAGAGCCTTGCGTCCTTCCTCCAGCCAGACATGCATGTAATGGCTGCCGGCGTCCTGAGAGAGGAAGGGGGGCGGGCCCTGGGCGTTCCTGACCAAGAGCGGGAAGCCTGCTTCCCTCTGTGCCTAGTGAGAGGGCTGGAGCATGTAAATCAGGCTCCAGCCCTCGTCGCTGCCGTGAAACAGCGTTTCTCCCCTACCCTGATTGACAGGGTGGGGGCGGGAACGATCGGAGCTGCCGGCGTCCTAGGCCCAAAAGCCGGGGACTAGAGTTATAAACGCCGCCGCCGTAAAAGCGCGGTCAGCGTATCCCCGGCGCACCACAAGTCACAGCAGCGCCGCCCGGTCCAGTGAGGGTCGGCGCTGCGTTCCCAGAACACAAAGTCCCCCAGATAACTGTAGGAACACCAGCTCAGTGTACGGTCCCCGGCGCACTACAACACCCAGCCAGCCCGGAGTGTGTCTGTGCCTGCCGGGGACACAGAGTACCTGTATGATGCAGGGCCCGGTCCCTGATGGTACTCCTGCTCGGCATCCACCAGGTGCTATGGGTCTGTGGATGGAGCCCGGCGTCAGAGCTTTGAGGCCGGCAGGATCCCACTTCCACAGAGCCCTACCAGGGGATGTGGAAGGAAAACAGCATGTGAGGCTCCAGCCCTGTACCAGCAATAGGTACCTCAACCTTACAACACCATCCAGGGGTGAGAAGGGAGCATGCTGGGGGCCCTATATGGGCCCTCTTTTCTTCCATCCGACATAGTCAGCAGCTACTGCTGACTAAAATCTGTGGAGCTATGCATGGAATGTCTGACCTCCTTCGCACACAAAGCTAAAACTGGAGTACCCGTGATACCACGGGGGGGTATAGCCAGAAGGGGAGGGGCCTTGCACTTTTGGTGTAGTGCTTTGTGTGGCCTCCGGAGGGCAGTAGCTATACCCCAATCGTCTGGGTCTCCCAATAGAGCGCTGAAGAAAGTAAACGTACAAGGTATTACTTCACTGTTCTAATGGATTAATCACTCCAAACGCCATTTAGGTTAAGAAATTGTGACTTTGTTTACACACACAGTGCAGACCAAAGGTTTGGACACACCTTCTCAACTCTAGAACAACTGTTAAGAGGAGACTTTGTGCAGCAGCCTTCATGGTAAAATAGCTGCTAGGAAACCACTGCTAAGGACAGGCACCAGCAGAAGAGACTTGTTTTGGCTAAAGAACACAAGGAGTGGACATTAGACCAGTGGAAATCTGTGCTTTGGTCTGATGAGTCCAAATTTGAGATCTTTGGATCCAACCACCGTGTCTTTGTAGAAAAGGTGAACGGATGGACTCTACATGCCTGGTTCCCACCGTGAAGCATGGAGGAGGAGGTGTGATGGTGGGGGGTGGTTTGTAGCTGACACTGTGAGGATTTATTCAAAATTGAAGGCATACTGAACCAGCATGGCTACCACAGCATCTTGCAGCGGCGTGCTATTCCATCCAGTTTGCGTTTAGTTGGACCATCATTTATTTTTCAACAGGACAATGACCCCAAACACACCTCCAGGCTGTGTAAGGGCTATTTGACTAAGGAGAGTGATGGGGTGCTACGCCAGATGACCTGGCCTCCACAGTCACCAGACCTGAACCCTATCGAGATGGTTTGGGGTTAGCTGGACCGCAGAGAGAAGGAAAAAGGCCAACAAGTGCTAAGCATCTCTGGGAACTCCTTCAAGACTGTTGGAAAACCATTTCCGGTGACTACGTCTTGAAGGTCATCAAGAGAATGCCAAGAGTGTGCAAAGCAGTAATCAAAGCAAAAGGTGGCTACTTTGAAGAACCTAGAATATAAGACATATTTTCAGTTGTTTCACACTTTGAATTATTACATGTGGTATGAAATACTTTATAGTTTTGATGCCTTCAATGTGAATCTACAATTTTCAGAGTCATGAAAATAAAAACTCTTGGAATGAGGTGTGTCCAAACTTTTGGTCTGTACTTTATATCTATACACACCCCCTTACATACATATCCATACACAAATACACACAACTAGATACTCCTATGGAGACGTTGACCCAGGGAACTTGTCTGATTGTAAAGTCAAGAAGGAATTTTGTGGAGCTATTGGCATCATGATTTTTGTTGTTCGGATCAACATTATGTGGGTTGGAATGGATTGATTTGTTAACCTTTAATCTAAAAAACTAAAACATGTGCCCATCTATACACCATATTCACACAGACATACACCCTCCCATACTTCTATACATCCCCATACACAGGGTGGTCCAAAAATAGGTGGACAGTATATGTAATAGGGCTATCAAACACGGTATAAAGTGAAACTGACTCAGTTGCCCTTAGCAACCAATCAGATTCCACCTTTCATTCTTCAGACTCTTTGGAAAATGAAAGGTAGAATCTGATTGGTTGCTAAGGGCAACTGAGTCAGTTTCACTTTACACCATGGTTTAACATTACATATATACTGTTCAACTACTTTGGACCACCCTGTATACCCATACATACACCTGACCATAGCACATATACTCTTATAGTCCGAAAAAGAAGGGAATTTTGTTTACTTACCGTAAATTCCTTTTCTTCTAGCTCCAATTGGGAGACCCAGACAATTGGGTGTATAGCTACTGCCTCCGGAGGCCACACAAAGTATTACACTAAAAAGTGTAAGGCCCCTCCCCTTCTGGCTATACACCCCCCCGTGGGAGCACGGGTCCCTCAGTTTTAGTGCAAAAGCAAGAAGGAGGAAAGCCAATAACTGTTTCAAAAACAAATTCAATCCGATAGACAATATCGGAGAACAGAACTTATCAACATGAACAACATGTGCACCCGAAAAACAAATACCCTAAGAAAAACAGGGCGGGTGCTGGGTCTCCCAATTGGAGCTAGAAGAAAAGGAATTTACGGTAAGTAAACAAAATTCCCTTCTTCTTTTTCGCTCCTAATTGGGAGACCCAGACAATTGGGACGTCCAAAAGCAGTCCCTGGGTGGGTAAAAGAATACCTCGTGATAGGGCTGTCAGGCAGCCCTTTCTTACAGGTGGGCCACCGCCGCCTGAAGGACTTGTCTACCTAGGCTGGCATCCGCCGAAGCGTAGGTATGCACCTGATAATGCTTGGTAAAAGTGTGCAGACTCGACCAGGTAGCCGCTTGGCACACCTGCTGAGCCGTAGCCTGATGCCGTAATGCTCAGGACGCACCCACGGCTCTGGTAGAATGGGCCTTCAGTCCAGATGGAATCGGAAGCCCAGCAGAATGGTAGGTGTGAAGAATTGGTTCCTTGATCCACCGCGCAAGGGTGGATTTGGAAGCTTGCGACCCTTTATGCTGACCAGCGACCAGGATAAAGAGTGCATCCGAACGGCGCAGAGGCGCCGTGCGGGAAATGTAGATCCTGCTTGACCTTTAAGGGAGCTAAGCGACAAACCTTTTTCCAACCCAGACTGCAGGAAGGAAAGAAAAATAGGCAATGCAAATGGCCAGGGAGAAACTCCCTGGCCAGAGCACTACGATAGGAATATCTTCCACGTCCTGTGGTAGATCTTGGCGGAGGATGGCTTCCTAGCCTGTCTCATGGTGGCAACAACTTCATGAGATAAGCCTGAGATCCCTAGGATCCAGGACTCAATGGCCACACAGTCAGGTTCAGGGCCGCAGAATTCAGATGGAAAAACGGCCCTTGAGACAGCAAGTCTGGACGGTCTGGTAGCGCCCACGGTTGGCCTACCGTGAGATGCCACAGATCCGGGTACCACGACCTCCTTGGCCAGTCTGGAGCGACGAGAATGGCGCGGCGGCAGTCGGACCTGATTTTGCGGAGCACTCTGGGCAACAATGCCAGAGGTGGGAACACATAAGGTAGCCGGAACTGCGACCAATCTTGAACTAAGGCGTCTGCCGCCAGAGCTCGGTGATCGTGAGACCGTGCTATGAAAACCGGGACCTTGTTGTTGTGCAGTGACGCCATCAGGTCGACGTCCGGCATCCCCCAGCGGCGACAGATCTCCTGAAACACGTCCGGGTGAAGGGACCATTCTCCTGCGTCCATGCCCTGGCGACTGAGAAAGTCTGCTTCCCAGTTTTCCACGCCTGGGATGTGAACTGCGGATATGGTGGATGCTGTGTTTTCTACCCACGTCAGAATCCGCCGGACTTCCAGGAAGGCTTGCCGACTGCGTGTTCCCCCTTGGTGGTTGATGTACGCCACCGCTGTAGAATTGTCCGACTGAATCCGGATCTGCTTGCCTTCCAGCCACTGTTGGAAGGCTCGCAGGGCAAGATAGACTGCTCTGATTTCCAGAACATTGATCTGAAGGGTGAACTCTTTCTGAGTCCACGTACCCTGAGCCCTGTGGTGAAGAAACACTGCTCCCCACCCTGATAGGCTCGCGTCTGTCGTGACCACCGCCCAGGATGGGGGTAGAAACGACCTTCCTTTTGACAATGAGGTGGGAAGAAGCCACCACCGGAGAGAGTCCTTGGCTTCCATTGCTGCCACCATTTCCCCTAGGAAATGCATGAGGCGCCTCAAGGAGTGCGACTGGCTCTGAAGGAGAGATTGCACCCCTGTCTGCAGCGAGCACTGCTTGTCCAGTGGAAGTTTCACTATCGCTGAGAGAGTATGAAACTCCATGCCAAGATATGTTAGTGATTGGGTCGGGGTTAGATTTGACTTTGAAAAGTTGATAATCCACCCGAACCTCTGGAGAGTCTTCAGTGCCACGTTCAGACTGTGTTGACATGCCTCTTGAGAGGGTGCCTTTATCAGCAGATCGTCCAGATACGGGATCACAGAGTGACCCTGCGAGTGCAGGACTGCTACTACTGCTGCCATGACCTTGGTGAAGACCCGAGGGGCTGTTGCCAGCCCGAAAGGTAGCGCTACGAACTGCAGGTGTTCGCTTCCTATAACGAAGCGTAGAAAACGCTGATGCTCTGGCGCAATCGGCACGTGGAGATAAGCATCTTTGATGTCTATTGATGCTAGGAAATCTCCTTGAGACATTGAGGCGATGACGGAACGGAGAGATTTCATCCGGAATCTCCTGGTTTTTACGTGTTTGTTGAGCAACTTTAGATCCAGGACGGGACGAAACGACCCGTCCTTCTTTGGCACCACAAACAGATTGGAGTAAAAACCGTGACCTTGTTCCTGAAGAGGAACGGAAGTCACCACTCCTTCCGCCTTTAGAGCGGCCACCGCCTGCAGCAGAGCATCGGCTCGGTCGGGCGGTGGAGAAGTTCTGAAGAAACGAGTTGGAGGACGAGAGCTGAACTCTATCCTGTACCCGTGAGACAGAATGTCCCTCACCCAACGGTCTTTGACCTGTGACAGCTAAATGTCGCCAAAGCGGGAGAGCCTGCCACCGACCGAGGATGCGGAAAGAGGAGACTGAGAGTCATGAGGAAGCCGTCCTGGTAACGGTTCTTTCTGCTGTCTTTTTTGGGCGTGATTGAGTCCGCCAAGAATCTGAGCCTCTCTGATCCTTTTGAGTCCTCTTGGACGAGGAGAATTGGGACCTGCCTGAGCCTCGAAAGGACCGAAAACCAGATTGACCCCTCCTTTGTTGGGGTTTGTTTTGTCTGTGCTGAGGTAAGGATGAATCCTTACCCTTGGAGTGTTTAATGATTTCATCCAAACGCTCACCAAACAATCGGTCACGAGAAAAAGGCAAACAGGTTAAGCACTTCTTGGAAGCAGAATCTGCCTTCCATTCTCTCAACCACAGGGTTCTGCGCAAAACCACGGAGTTGGCTGACGCCACCGTCGTACGGCTCGTAGAGTCTAGGACAGCATTAATCGCGTAAGACGCGAATGCAGACATTTGAGAGGTCAATGGTGCCACCTGCGGAGCAGATGTACGTGTGACTGAGTCGACTTGTAGCTGAAATAGCTTGGAGTGCCCATACGGCTGCGAATGCTGGTGCCAACGACGCTCCAATAGCTTCATAGATGGATTTCAACCAGAGCTCCATCTGTCTATCAGTGGCATCTTTAAGTGCCGCAACATCTTCTACTGCAACTAAGGATCTAGCTGCAAGCCTGGAGATTGGAGGATCCACCTTGGGACACTGGGTCCAGCCCTTGACCACGTCAGGGGGGAAAGGATAGCGTGTATCTTTAAGCCGTTTGGAAAACCGCTTATCAGGATAAGCGTGGTGTTTCTGGATTGCGTCTCTAAAGTCAGAGTGGTCCAGAAAAGTGCTTAATTTACGCTTGGGATATCTGAAATGGAATTTCTCATGCTGTGAAGCTGACTCCTCCGCAGGAGGAGCTGGCGGAGAAATATCTAACATCCTATTGATGGACGCTATAAGATCATTCACTATGGCGTCACCATCCGGTGTATCCAGATTGAGAGCGGTCCCAGGATCAGAATCCTGATCAGTTACATCCGCCTCATCACCCATAGATTCATCCCGCTGGGATCCTGACCAGTGAGACGAAGTTGAGGGCCCCTCATAGCGAGCCCGTTTAGGTTGTCTGGGACTGTCGTCCGAATCAGAGTCGTCACCCTGGGGTGCGTGTGACACCCCCGGAGCACGGAAGTGTTCCAGCTGAGGGGGACCAGGGAGCAATGATTCAACAGTGTCCATGGTCTGAGTAACTGGTCTAGACTGTAATGTTTCAAGAATTTGAGACATAGTCATAGACAATCTGTCAGCAAAGAAGGGAATTTTGTTTACTTACCGTAAATTCCTTTTCTTCTAGCTCTAATTGGGAGACCCAGACAATTGGGTGTATAGGCTATGCCTCCGGAGGCCGCACAAAGTATTACACTCAAAAGTGTTAAGCCCCTCCCCTTCTGCCTATACACTCCCCGTACTCCCACGGGCTGCTCAGTTTTGGTGCAAAAGCAAGAAGGAGGAAAGAAGGGAATTTTGTTACTTACCGTAAATTCCTTTTCTTCTAGCTCCTATTGGGAGACCCAGACGATTGGGTGTATAGCTACTGCCTCCGGAGGCCACACAAAGCATTACACTAAAAAGTGTAAGGCCCCTCCCCTTCTGGCTATACACCCCCAGTGGGATCACTGGCTCACCAGTTTTAGTGCAAAAGCAAGAAGGAGGAAAGCCAAGAACTGGTTTAAACAAATTCACTCCGAAGTAACGTCGGAGAACTGAAAACCGTTCAACATGAACAACATGTGTACCCGAAAAACAACCAAAAATCCCGAAGGACAACAGGGCGGGTGCTGGGTCTCCCAATAGGAGCTAGAAGAAAAGGAATTTACGGTAAGTAACAAAATTCCCTTCTTCTTCGGCGCTCCATTGGGAGACCCAGACGATTGGGACGTCCAAAAGCTGTCCCTGGGTGGGTAAAGAATACCTCATGTTAGAGCTGCGAAGACAGCCCTCCCCTACGGGGAGGCAACTGCCGCCTGCAGGACTCTTCTACCTAGGCTGGCGTCCGCCGAAGCATAGGTATGCACCTGATAATGTTTGGTGAAAGTGTGCAGACTCGACCAAGTAGCTGCCTGGCACACCTGTTGAGCCGTAGCCTGGTGTCGTAATGCCCAGGACGCACCCACGGCTCTGGTAGAATGGGCCTTCAGCCCTGATGGAACCGGAAGCCCAGCAGAACGGTAGGCTTCAAGAATTGGTTCTTTGATCCATCGAGCCAGGGTGGCCTTAGAAGCCTGCGACCCTTTGCGCTTACCAGCGACAAGGACAAAGAGTGCATCCGAACGGCGCAGGGGCGCCGTGCGGGAAATGTAGATTCTGAGTGCTCTCACCAGATCTAACAAATGTAAATCCTTCTCATACCGATGAACTGCATGAGGACAAAAAGAAGGCAAAGAGATATCCTGATTAAGATGAAAAGAGGATACCACCTTCGGGAGAAACTCCTGAATGGGGCGCAGCACTACCTTGTCCTGGTGGAACACCAGGAAGGGAGCCTTGAATGACAGCGCTGCCAGCTCAGACACTCTCCGAAGAGACGTGATCGCTACCAGAAAGGCCACTTTCTGTGATAGTCGTGAAAGGGAAACCTCCTTCAGAGGTTCGAAGGGCGGCTTCTGGAGAGCAACTAGTACTCTGTTTAGATCCCATGGATCTAATGGCCGCCTGTACGGAGGGACGATATGACAAACGCCCTGCAGGAACGTACGCACTTTAGACAGTCGTGCTAGACGCTTCTGAAAAAACACGGATAGTGCTGAGACTTGACCCTTAAGGGAGCCGAGCGACAAGCCCTTTTCCAACCCGGCTTGCAGGAAGGAAAGAAGATTAGGTAACTGGAATGGCCAGGGGGATACTCCTTGTGCAGAGCACCAGGATAAGAAAATCTTCCACGTTCTATGGTAGATCTTAGCAGACGTGGACTTCCTAGCCTGTCTCATGGTGGCCACAACCCCTTGGGAAAATCCTGAAGACGCTAGGATCCAGGATTCAATGGCCACACAGTCAGGTTCAGGGCCGCAGAATTCCGATGGAAAAACGGCCCTTGGGACAGTAAGTCTGGTCGGTCTGGTAGTGCCCACGGTTTGCCGACCGTGAGATGCCACAGATCCGGATACCACGCCCTCCTCGGCCAGTCTGGGGCGACGAGTATGACGCGGCTGCAATCGGATCTGATCTTGCGTAGCACTCTGGGTAAGAGTGCCAGAGGTGGAAACACATAAGGGAGCCGGAACTGCGACCAATCTTGTACTAGGGCGTCTGCCGCTAGAGCTCTGTGATCTTGAGACCGTGCCATGAATGTCGGGACCTTGTTGTGCCGAGACGCCATTAGATCGACGTCCGGCACCCCCCAGCGGCGACAGATTTCCTGAAACACGTCCGGGTGAAGGGACCATTCCCCTGCGTCCATGCCCTGGCGACTGAGGAAGTCTGCTTCCCAGTTTTCTACGCCCGGGATGTGAACTGCGGATATGGTGGATGCTCTGTCCTCCACCCACATCAGAATCCGCCGGACTTCCTGGAAGGCTTGCAGACTGCGTGTCCCTCCTTGGTGGTTGATGTATGCCACCGCTGTGGAGTTGTCCGACTGAATTCGGATCTGCTTTCCTTCCAGCCACTGCTGGAAGGCTAGTAGGGCAAGATACACTGCTCTGATTTCTAGAACATTGATCTGAAGGGTGGACTCTTGCTGAGTCCACGTCCCCTGAGCCCTGTGGTGGAGAAAAACTGCTCCCCACCCTGACAGACTCGCGTCTGTCGTGACCACTGCCCAGGAAGGGGGTAGGAAGGATCTTCCCTGAGACAATGAAGTGGGAAGAAGCCACCACTGCAGAGAGTCCTTGGCTGGCTGAGAAAGGGAGACTTTCCTGTCTAGGGATGTTGCCCTCCCGTCCCATTGGCGGAGAATGTCCCATTGAAGTGGACGCAGATGAAACTGCGCAAACGGAACCGCTTCCATTGCCGCCACCATCTTCCCTAGGAAGTGCATAAGGCGTCTTAAGGAGTGCGACTGACTTTGAAGGAGAGCCTGCACCCCTGTCTGTAGAGACCGCTGCTTGTCCAGTGGAAGCTTCACTATCGCTGAGAGAGTATGAAACTCCATGCCAAGATACGTTAGTGATTGGGTCGGTGACAGATTTGACTTTGAGAAGTTGATGATCCACCCGAACGTCTGGAGAGTCTCCAGCGCAACATTCAGGCTGAGTTGGCATGCCTCTTGAGAGGGTGCTTTGACAAGTAGATCGTCCAAGTAAGGGATCACCGAGTGTCCCTGAGAGTGCAAGACTGCCACCACTGCCGCCATGACCTTGGTGAAAACTCGTGGAGCTGTCGCCAGACCGAATGGCAGAGCTACGAACTGAAGATGGTCGTCTCCTATCACAAAACGTAGAAAACGTTGGTGCTCCGTAGCAATTGGCACGTGAAGATAGGCATCTTTGATGTCTATTGAGGCAAGGAAGTCCCCTCGAGACATTGAGGCAATGACGGATCGGAGGGATTCCATCCGAAACCGCCTGGCGTTCACATGCTTGTTGAGCAGTTTTAGGTCCAGAACAGGACGGAAGGAGCCGTCCTTTTTTGGAACCACAAAGAGATTGGAGTAAAATCCTCGCCCTCGTTCCTGAGGGGGGACAGGGATCACGACTCCTTCTGCTCTTAGAGAGTCCACCGCCTGCAGCAGGGCATCTGCTCGGTCGGGGTGTGGGGAGGTTCTGAAGAACCGAAGTGGAGGGCGAGAACTGAACTCGATTCTGTACCCGCGAGACAAAATGTCTGTTACCCACCGGTCTTTGACCTGTGACAGCCAAATGTCGCAAAAGCGGGAGAGCCTGCCACCGACCGAGGATGCGGAGGGAGGAGGCCGAAAGTCATGAGGTAGCCGCTTTGGAAGCGGTTCCTCCATTTGCTTTCCTGGGGCGTGAGTGAGCCCGCCAGGAATCTGAGCTCCCTTGTTCCTTCTGAGTCCTTTTGGCCGAGGAGAATTGGGCCTTGCCCGAGCCTCGAAAGGACCGAAACCTCGACTGCCACTTTTTCTGTTGAGGTTTACTTGCTCTGGGCTGTGGTAAGGAAGAGTCCTTACCCTTGGACTGTTTTATGATTTCAGCCAATGGCTCACCAAACAGTCTGTCTCTAGATAATGGCAAGCTGGTCAAGCATTTTTTGGAACCAGCATCTCCTTTCCAGTCCTTTAACCACAAGGCTCTGCGCAAAACCACAGAATTGGCGGACGCCATAGAGGTACGGCTCGTAGATTCTAGGACCGCATTGATAGCATAGGTCGCAAACGCAGACATTTGCGAAGTTAGGGACGCCACCTGCGGTACTGCTGGATGTATGATAGCATCCACCTGTGCTAAACCAGCTGAAATAGCTTGGAGTGCCCACACGGCCGCGAATGCTGGAGCAAACGACGCGCCGATAGCTTCATAGACAGATTTCAACCAAAGGTCCATCTGTCTGTCGTTGGCATCTTTAAGTGAAGCGCCATCCTCTACTGCGACTATGGATCTAGCCGCAAGCTTGGAAATTGGGGGATCCACCTTTGGACACTGGGTCCAGCGTTTGGCCACTTCAGGGGGAAAAGGATAACGGGTATCCTTAGAACGTTTAGAGAAACGCTTGTCTGGATGAGCGTCGTGTTTCTGGATTGATTCTCTGAAGTCAGAGTGGTCCAGAAAAGCACTTAATTTACGCTTGGGATACAGGAAATGGAACTTCTCCTGCTGTGCAGCTGCCTCCTCTGCAGAAGGGGCTGGGGGAGAAATATCCAACAGTCTATTAATCGCCGATATAAGGTCATTAACCATGGCGTCACCATCAGGGGCATCCAGATTGAGAGGGGCCTCAGGATCAGAATCCTGATCACCGTCCTCAGTCTCATCACAGAGAGACTCTTGTCGCTGAGACCCTGAGCAGTGTGATGACGTCGAGGGTCTTTCCCAGCGAGCTCGCTTAGGCTGCCTGGGACTGTCATCTGAGTCAGAGACTTCAGGCTGTGATGCTTGAGACCCCCTTGAAGTACGGATTAGTTCCAACTGAGGGGGACCAGGGAGCATAGACACAGCAGTGTCCATGGTCTGAGTAACTGGCCTGGACTGCAAGGCCTCAAGGATTTTTGTCATAGTCACAGACATTTTATCAGCAAAAACTGCAAAGTCTGTCCCCGTCACCGGGGCAGGGTACACAGGCGGCTCTGCCTGGGCTACCACCACAATAGACTCTGGCTGACGAAGTGCCACTGGGACTGAACATTGCACACAATGTGAGTCATTGGAGCCTGCCGGTAGATCAGCCCCACATGTAGTACAAACAGTGTACACAGCCTGTGCCTTGGCACCCTTGCGTTTTGCGGATGACATGTTGCTGTCTCCTCAGAGCAGTACCGGGTGTCCAGCCAAGAAGCGACCTTACAGTGCAACTATATAAATATATATGGTACCAAGAAAAAAAGTACACTAATATAACACTGAGGCACTAGTGGGGCCAGCACTAAAATGCTGCTTACCGCCCGCTTAAGAGCGGGTGTGTGGTCGCCGAAATCCCTTTAGTCTGGGTCTCCCAGAGCCTGCTGCCTTTCCCCAGCCAGACTGCATGTGTAATGGCTGCCGGCGTCCTTGTGGAGAGGGGGGGCGGGCCCTGGGCGTATACAGACGAAGAGCGGGAAGCCTGCTTCCCACTGTGCCTAGTGAGAGGGCTGGAGCATGTAAATAAAGCTCCAGCCCTCGGCGCTGCCAATTGAGCAGCGTCTCTCCCCTACCCTGATTGACAGGATGGGGGCGGGAACGAAGCGGCACTAGGCCGCAGAAGCCGGGTACTAAAGTTAGAAGCGCCGCCGCCGTAAAAGCGCGGTCGGCGCAAAGTCCCCGACGCACCACAAGTCGCAGCTGCGCCGCCGCTCCAGGAGCGGTCGGCGCAGTAGTTCCCAACATGTAACGTCACTCAGCCAAGCTGCAGTGACCTAACCCCAGCGCACAGCGCTACTGTCCCCGGCGCACTATAACGCTCAGCAAGCCTTGAGAGTGTCCGTGCCTGCCGGGGACACCGAGTACCTGAATGATGCAGGGCCTTGTCCCTGACTGTACTCATGCTCCGAATCCAGCAGGTTCTCTGGGTCTGTGGATGGAGCCCGGCCTCAGGGCTTGGGGTCCGGCAAGATCCCACTTCCACAGAGCCCTCCAGGGGATGTGGAAGGAAAGCAGCATGTGGGCTCCAGCCTCTGTACCAGCAATAGGTACCTCAACCTTACAAGCACCACCGCGGGTGAGAAGGGAGCATGCTGGGGGCCCTATATGGGCCCTCTTTTCTTCCATCCGATATAGTCAGCAGCTACTGCTGACTAAACAGTGGAGCTATGCGTGGATGTCTGACCTCCTTCGCACAAAGCAGAAAACTGGTGAGCCAGTGATCCCGCTGGGGGTGTATAGCCAGAAGGGGAGGGGCCTTACACTTTTTAGTGTAATGCTTTGTGTGGCCTCCGGAGGCAGTAGCTATACACCCAATCGTCTGGGTCTCCCAATGGAGCGCCGAAGAAAAGAACTATAAACTGGTTTAAAGTAACTTCAATCCGAAGGAATATCGGAGAACTGAAACCATTCAACATGATCAACATGTGTACACAAAAAAACAGGGGCGGGTGCTGGGTCTCCCAATTAGAGCTAGAAGAAAAGGAATTTACGGTAAGTAAACAAAATTCCCTTCTTCTTTGTCGCTCTATTGGGAGACCCAGACAATTGGGACGTCCAAAAGCAGTCCCTGGGTGGGTAAAATAATACCTCGTAATAGAGCCGTAAAACGGCCCCTTCCTACAGGTGGGCAACCGCCGCCTGAAGGACTCGTCCACCTAGGCTGGCATCCGCCGAAGGATAGGTATGCACCTGATAGTGCTTCGTGAAAGTGTGCAGGCTCGACCAGGTAGCCGCCTGACACACCTGCTGAGCCGTAGCCTGGTGCCGCAAAGCCCAGGACGCGCCCACGGCTCTGGTAGAATGGGCCTTCAGCCCTGAGGGAACCGGAAGCCCAGCCGAACGGTAAGCTTCGATAATTGGCTCCTTGATCCACCGAGCCAGGGTTGATTTGGAAGCCTGTGACCCTTTACGCTGGCCAGCGACAAGGACAAAGAGTGCATCCGAGCGGCGCAGGGGCGCCGTACGAGAAATGTAGAGTCTGAGTGCTCTCACCAGATCTAACAAGTGCAAATCCTTTTCACATTGGTGAACTGGATGAGGACAAAAAGAAGGTAAGGAGATATCCTGATTGAGATGAAAGGGGGATACCACCTTAGGGAGAAATTCCGGAACCGGACGCAGAACCACCTTGTCCTGGTGAAACACCAGGAAAGGGGCTTTGCATGACAGCGCTGCTAGCTCAGACACTCTCCTAAGTGAAGTGACTGCAACCAGGAAGAAGGGAATTTTGTTACTTACCGTAAATTCCTTTTCTTCTAGCTCCTATTGGGAGACCCAGACGATTGGGTGTATAGCTACTGCCTCCGGAGGCCACACAAAGCATTACACTAAAAAGTGTAAGGCCCCTCCCCTTCTGGCTATACACCCCCCGTGGATCACGGGCTGCTCAATTTTAGTGCTAAAGCAAGAAGGAGGAAAGCCAATAACTGGTTTAAACAAATTCACTCCGAAGTAACATCGGAGAACTGAAAACCGTTCAACATGAACAACATGTGTACCCGACAAAAACCAAAAAATCCCGAAGGACAACAGGGCGGGTGCTGGGTCTCCCAATAGGAGCTAGAAGAAAAGGAATTTACGGTAAGTAACAAAATTCCCTTCTTCTTCGGCGTTCCATTGGGAGACCCAGACGATTGGGACGTCCAAAAGCAGTCCCTGGGTGGGTAAAGAAATACCTCATGTTATAGCTGCAAAGACAGCCCTCCCCTACGGGGAGGCAACTGCCGCCTGCAGGACTCTTCTACCTAGGCTGGCGT
The DNA here is from genome assembly GCF_048569485.1 of Anomaloglossus baeobatrachus. Lineage (NCBI taxonomy): Eukaryota > Metazoa > Chordata > Amphibia > Anura > Aromobatidae > Anomaloglossus > Anomaloglossus baeobatrachus. Next base: position 187,008,565 of record NC_134362.1, on the reverse strand, counting down.
CTGCCGAAGCATAGGTATGCACCTGATAATGTTTGGTGAAAGTGTGCAGACTCGACCAGGTAGCTGCCTGGCACACCTGTTGAGCCGTAGCCTGGTGTCGTAATGCCCAGGACGCACCCACGGCTCTGGTTGAGTGGGCCTTTAGCCCTGAAGGAACCGGAAGCCCAGCAGAACGGTAGGCTTCAAGAATTGGTTCTTTGATCCATCGAGCCAGGGTGGCTTTGGAAGCTTGCGACCCTTTGCGCTTACCAGCGACAAGGACAAAGAGTGCATCCGAGCGGCGCAGGGGCGCCGTGCGGGAAATGTAGATTCTGAGTGCTCTCACCAGATCTAACAAATGTAAATCCTTTTCATACCGATGAACTGGATGAGTACAAAGAGAAGGTAGATATCCTGATTGAGATGAAAGGAGGATACCACCTTAGGTAGAAACTCCGGGATCGGGCGCAGCACTACCTTGTCCTGGTGAAACACCAGGAAGGGAGCTTTAGATGACAGCGCTGCCAGTTCGGACACCCTCCGAAGAGACGTGACCGCTACCAGAAAGGCCACTTTCTGTGAGAGTCGAGAAAATGAAACATCTTTCAGAGGCTCAAAAGGCGGCTTCTGGAGAGCAACTAGTACCCTGTTTAGATCCCATGGATCTAACGGCCGCCTGTACGGGGGGACGATATGACAGACCCCCTGCAGGAACGTGCGCACCTGAGAAAGTCGTGCTAGACGCTTCTGAAAAAACACGGATAGTGCCGAGACTTGCCCCTTAAGGGAGCCGAGCGACAAGCCCTTTTCCAACCCAGATTGCAGGAAGGAAAGAAAAGTAGGTAACGCGAATGGCCAGGGGGATACTCCTTGTGCCGAGCACCAGGATAAGAAAATCCTCCACGTTCTGTGGTAGATCTTAGCAGAAGTAGACTTCCTAGCCTGTCTCATGGTGGCAACGACCCCTTGGGATAATCCTGAAGACGCTAGGATCCAGGACTCAATGGCCACACAGTCAGGTTCAGGGCCGCAGAATTCTGATGGAAAAACGGCCCTTGGGACAGTAAGTCTGGTCGGTCTGGTAGTGTCCACGGTTGGCCGACCGTGAGATGCCACAGATCCGGGTACCACGACCTCCTCGGCCAGTCTGGGGCGACGAGTATGACGCGGTTGCAATCGGATCTGATCTTGCGTAGCACTCTGGGCAAGAGTGCCAGAGGTGGAAACACATAAGGGAGCCGGAACTGCGACCAATCTTGCACTAAGGCGTCTGCCGCCAGAGCTCTTTGATCGCGAGATCGCGCCATGAAGGCCGGGACCTTGTTGTTGTGCCGAGACGCCATTAGGTCGACATCCGGCACCCCCCAGCGGCGACAGATTTCCTGAAACACGTCCGGGTGAAGGGACCATTCCCCTGCGTCCATACCCTGGCGACTGAGGAAGTCTGCTTCCCAGTTTTCTACGCCCGGGATGTGAACCGCGGATATGGTGGATGCTCTGTCCTCCACCCACGTCAGAATCCGCCGGACTTCCTTGAAGGCTTGCCGACTGCGTGTCCCTCCTTGGTGGTTGATGTATGCCACCGCTGTGGAGTTGTCCGACTGAATTCGGATCTGCTTTCCTTCCAGCCACTGTTGGAAGGCTAGTAGGGCAAGATACACTGCCCTGATTTCCAGAACATTGATCTGAAGGGTGGACTCCTGTGGAGTGCACGTCCCCTGAGCCCTGTGGTGGAGAAAAACTGCTCCCCACCCTGACAGACTCACGTCTGTCGTGACTACTGCCCAGGATGGGGGTAGGAAGGATCTTCCCTGTGATAATGAGGTGGGAAGAAGCCACCATTGCAGAGAGTCCTTGGCCGTCTGGGAAAGGGAGAGACTTTCCTGTCCAGGGAAGTTGACTTCCCGTCCCATTGGCGGAGAATGTCCCATTGAAGCGGACGCAGATGAAACTGCGCAAACGGGACTGCCTCCATTGCTGCCACCATCTTCCCCAGGAAGTGCATGAGGCGCCTTAAGGGGTGCGACTGACCATGAAGGAGAGACTGCACCCCTGTCTGTAGTGACCGCTGCTTGTCCAGCGGAAGCTTCACTATCGCTGAGAGAGTATGAAACTCCATGCCAAGATACGTTAGTGATTGAGTCGGTGACAGATTTGACTTTGAAAAGTTGATGATCCACCCGAAAGTCTGGAGAGTCTCCAGCGCAACATTCAGGCTGAGTTGGCATGCCTCTTGAGAGGGTGCTTTGACAAGTAGATCGTCCAAGTAAGGGATCACCGAGTGTCCCTGAGAGTGCAAGACTGCTACCACTGCCGCCATGACCTTGGTGAAAACCCGTGGGGCTGTCGCCAGACCAAATGGCAGAGCTACGAACTGAAGATGGTCGTCTCCTATCACGAAACGTAGAAAACGTTGGTGCTCTGTAGCAATCGGCACGTGGAGATAAGCATCTTTGATGTCTATTGATGCAAGGAAATCTCCTTGAGACATTGAGGCAATGACGGAGCGGAGGGATTCCATCCGGAACCGCCTGGCATTCACATGCTTGTTGAGCAGTTTTAGATCCAGAACAGGACGGAAGGAGCCGTCCTTTTTTGGAACCACAAAGAGATTGGAGTAAAAACCTTGCCCTTGTTCCTGAAGAGGAACAGGGATCACCACTCCTTCTGCTCTTAGAGAGCCCACCGCCTGCAGAAGGGCCTCTGCTCGGTCGGGATGTGGGGAAGTTCTGAAGAACCGAGGCGGAGGACGAGAGCTGAACTCGATCCTGTACCCGTGGGACAAAATGTCTGTTACCTACCGGTCTTTGATCTGTGGCAGCCAAATGTCGCAAAAGCGGGAGAGCCTGCCACCGACCGAGGATGCGGAGGGAGGAGGCCGAAAGTCATGAGGCAGCCGCCTTGGAAGCGGTTCCTCCGGTTGCTTTCTTGGGGCGTGAGTGAGCCCGCCAGGAATCTGAGCTCCTTTGCTCCTTCTGAGTCCCTTTGGACGAGGAGAATTGGGCCTTGCCCGAGCCTCGAAAGGACCGAAACCTCGACTGCCACCTCCTCTGTTGAGGTTTGCTTGACCTGGGCTGGGGTAAGGAAGAGTCTTTACCCTTGGACTGTTTAATGATTTCAGCCAATTGCTCACCAAACAGTCTGTCTACAGATAATGGCAAGCTGGTTAAACATTTTTTGGAAGCAGAATCTGCCTTCCATTCTTTTAACCACAAGGCCCTGCGCAAAACCACAGAGTTGGCGGACGCCATTGAGGTACGGCTCGTAGAGTCCAGGACAGCGTTGATAGCGTAGGTCGCAAACGCAGACATTTGCGAAGTTAAGGACGCCACTTGCGGCACTGCTGGACGTATGATAGAGTCCACCTGTGCCAGACCAGCTGAAATAGCTTGGAGTGCCCACACGGCCGCGAATGCTGGAGCAAACGACGCACCGATAGCTTCATAGACAGATTTCAACCAAAGGTCCATTTGTCTGTCATTGGCATCTTTAAGTGAAGCCCCGTCTTCCACTGCAACTATGGATCTAGCCGCAAGCCTGGAGATTGGGGGATCCACCTTTGGACACTGGGTCCAGCGTTTGACCACGTCAGGGGGAAAGGGATAACGTGTATCCTTAACACGTTTGGAGAAACGCTTGTCTGGATAAGCATGGTGTTTCTGTACTGATTCTCTGAAGTCAGCGTGGTCCAGGAAAGTACTCAGTGTACGCTTGGGATATCTGAAGTGGAACTTCTCCTGCTGTGCAGCTGCCTCCTCTGCTGAAGGGGCTGGGGGAGAAATATCCAACAGTCTATTGATGGCCGCTATAAGGTCATTTACCATGGCGTCACCATCAGGAGTATCCAGATTGAGAGCGGTCTCAGGATTAGACTCCTGATCCCCCTCCTCTGTGTCATCATACAGAGACTCTTCTCTCTGAGACCCTGACCAGCGTGATGACGTGGAGGGTTTCTCCCAGCGAGCTCGCTTAGGCTGCCTGGGACTGTCATCCGAGTCAGAGCCTTCAGCCTGAGATGCCTGGGACCCCCTTGAAGCACGGATTAGCTCCAACTGAGGGGGACCGGGGAACATTGACACAGCAGTGTCCATGGCCTGAGTAACTGGCCTGGCCTGCAAGGTCTCTAGGATTTTTGTCATAGTCACAGACATTTTATCAGCAAAAACTGCAAACTCTGTTCCCGTCACCGGGGCAGGGTTCACAGGCGTCTCTGCCTGGGCCACTACCACCATAGACTCCGGCTGACGAAGTGGCACAGGGACCGAACATTGCACACAATGGGGGTCATTGGAACCTGCCGGTAGATCAGCCCCACATGCGGTACAAGCAGCGTATACAGCCTGTGCCTTGGCACCCTTGCGTTTTGCGGATGACATGTTGTCTCCTCAGAGCAATATAGGGTATACAGCCAAGAAGCGACCTTACAGTGCAATATATATATATATATGGTACCGAGAAAAAAGTACACTAATATAACACTGTGGCACTAGTGGGGCCAGCACTACTGTGCTGCTTACCGCCCGCTTAACGCGGGTGTGTGGTCGCCCGAATCCCTTGTCTGGGTCTCCCAGAGCCTGTGTCCGTTCCCCAGCCAGACTGCATGCAGGAATGGCTGCCGGCGTCCTGTGGAGAGGGGCGGGCCCTGGGTGTGTTCAGACGAAAAGCGGGAAACCTGCGTCCCATTGTGCCCAGTGAGAGGGCTGGAGTATGTAAATAAGACTCCAGCCCTCGGCGCTGACTATAGAACAGCGTCTCTCCCTTTCCCTGATTGACAGGGTGGGGGCGGGAACGAAGCGGAGCTAGGCCGCAAAAGCCGGGGACTAGATTTATAAGCGCCGCCGTCGTAAAAGCACGGTCGGCGCGAAGTCCCCGGCGCATCACAAGTCTCAGCCGCGCCGCCGCTCTAGGGGCGGCCGGCGCGGCAGTCCCCAACACATAAAGTCCCTCAGAGAAGCTGCAGTGACTGTAACCCTAGCGCGCAGCGCTACTGTCCCCGGCGCACTAGCACACCCAGCAAGTCTGGAGTGTGCGCGGCCTTTCTATATGGGGACACAGAGTACCTGAATGTTGCAGGGCCTTGTCCCTGAACGGTACCCAGCTCCGTATCCAGCAGGTTCTACGGGTCTGTGGATGGAGCCCAGCCTCAGAGCTTGGGGGCCGGTAAGATCCCACTTCCTCAGAGCCCCTCAGGGGGATGGGGAAGGAAAAACAGCATGTGGGCTCCAGCCTCCGTACCCGCAATGGGTACCTCAACCTTAACAAACACCGCCAATAGGAATGGGGTGAGAAGGGAGCATGCTGGGGGCCCCATATGGGCCCTCTTTTCTTCCATCCGATATAGTCAGCAGCTACTGCTGACTAAACAGTGGAGCTATGCGTGGATGTCTGACCTCCTTCGCACAAAGCTTGAAAACTGAGCAGCCCGTGATCCACGGGGGGTGTATAGCCAGAAGGGGAGGGGCCTTACACTTTTTAGTGTAATGCTTTGTGTGGCCTCCGGAGGCAGTAGCTATACACCCAATCGTCTGGGTCTCCCAATGGAGCGCCGAAGAAAAACACTTTCTGCGAAAGGCGTGAGAGAGAAATATCCCTCATTGGCTCGAATGGTGGTTTCTGAAGAGCCACCAGCACCCTGTTCAGAACCCAGGGTTCTAACGGACGCTTGTAAGGAGGGACGATGTGACAAACCCCCTGCAGGAACGTGCGTACCTGTGGAAGTCTGGCTAGGCGCTTCTGGAAAAACCCAGAGAGCGCCGAGACTTGTCCCTTATTTAGGGAGCCGAGCGACAAACCCTTTTCCAGTCCAGATTGAAGGAAGGACAGAAAAGTGGGCAAGGCAAAAGGCCAGGGAGAAATACCCTGAGCAGAGCACCATGACAGGAAAATTTTCCACGTCCTGTGGTAGATCTTGGCGGACGTTGGTTTCCTAGCTTGTCTCATAGTGGCAATGATGTCTTGAGATAACCCTGAAGACGCTAGGATCCAGGACTCAATGGCCACACAGTCAGGTTGAGGACCGCAGAATTCAGATGGAAAAAACGGCCCTTGAGATAGCAAGTCTGGTCGGTCTGGCAGTGCCCACGGTCGGCCAACCGTGAGATGCCACAGATCCGGGTACCACGACCGCCTCGGCCAGTCTGGAACGACGAGGATGACGCGGCGGCAGTCGGCCCTGATCTTGCGTAACACTCTGGGCAACAGTGCCAGCGGAGGAAACACATAAGGGAGCTGAAACTGCGACCAATCCTGAACTAAGGCGTCTGCCGCCAGAGCTCTGGGATCTTGAGACCGTGCCATGAACGCTGGTACCCTGTTGTTGTGCCGGGACGCCATGAGATCGACGTCCGGCATCCCCCAGCGGCAACAGATCTCCTGAAACACGTCCGGGTGAGGGGACCATTCCCCTGCGTCCATGCCCTGGCGACTGAGATAATCTGCTTCCCAGTTTTCCACGCCTGGAATGTGAACTGCGGGGATGGTGGAGGCCGTGGCTTCCACCCACAGTAGAATCCGCCGGACTTCCTGGAAGGCTTGCCGACTGCGTGTGCCACCTTGGTGGTTGATGTATGCCACCGCTGTGGAATTGTCTGACTGAATTCTGATCTGCTTGCCTTCCAGCCACTGCTGAAACGCTTTCAGGGCAAGATACACTGCCCGTATTTCCAGAACATTGATCTGAAGCGAGGACTCTTGCTGGGTCCACGTACCCTGAGCCCTGTGGTGGAGAAAAACCGCTCCCCACCCTGACAGACTCGCGTCCGTCGTGACCACCTCCCAGGATGGGGGTAGGAAGGATTTCCCTTTCGATAATGAAGTGGGAAGAAGCCACCACCGAAGGGAAGCTTTGGTCGCCTGCGAGAGGGAGACGGTCCTGTCGAGGGACGTCGGCTTCCTGTCCCATTTGCAAAGGATGTCCCATTGAAGAGGACGCAGTGAAACTGCGCGAAAGGAACTGCCTCCATTGCTGCCACCATCTTCCCCAGGAAGTGCATGAGGCGTCCCAAGGTGTGTGACCGACCAAGACGGAGAGATTGTACCCCTGTCTGTAGTGACCGCTGTTGATCAGCGGAAGCTTCACTATCGCTGAGAGGGTATGAAACTCCATGCCAAGGTATGTCAGCGATTGGGCCGGTGTCAGATTTGACTTTGGAAAATTGATGATCCACCCGAAACTCTGGAGAGTCTCCAGGGTAGCGTCGAGGCTGTGTTGGCATGCCTCTAGAGAGGGTGCCTTGATCAACAGATCGTCCAAGTACGGGATCACCGAGTGATCCTGAGAGTGGAGGACCGCTACTACAGTAGCCATAACCTTGGTGAAAACCCGTGGGGCTGTTGCCAGGCCGAACGGCAGTGCCACGAACTGCAGGTGTTCGTTCCCTATGGCGAAGCGCAAGAAGCGCTGGTGCTCTGGAGCAATCGGTACGTGGAGATAAGCATCCTTGATATCGATCGATGCAAGGAAATCTCCCTGGGACATAGAGGCGATGACGGAGCGGAGGGATTCCATCCGGAACCGCCTGGTCTTTACGTGTTTGTTGAGAAGTTACAGGTCCAGGACAGGTCGAAAAGACCCGTCCTTCTTTGGGACCACAAACAAGTTGGAGTAAAAACCGTGGCCCTGTTGCTGAAGAGGAACAGGGACCACCACTCCTTCTGCCTTCAGAATACCCAGCGCCTGCAGAAGAGCCTCGGCTCGCTCGGGAGGCGGGGATGACCCGAAGAATCGAGTCGGGGGACGAGAGGTGAACTCTATCTTGTAACCGTGAGACAGAATGTCTCTCACCCAGCGGTCTTTTATTCGTGGCAGCCAGGTGTCACAAAAGCGGGAGAGCCTGCCACCGACCGAGGATGCGGAATGAGGAGGTCGAAAGTCATGAGGAAGCCGCTTTGTTAGCTGCCCCTCCGGTGGTCTTTTTAGGACGTGACTTAGACCGCCATGCATCAGAGTTCTTTTGCTCTTTCTGAGGCCCTTTGGACGAGGCGAATTGGGACCTGCCCGCGCCCCGAAAGGACCGAAACCTCAACTGCCCTCTCCTCTGTTGGGGTATGTTCGGTTTGGGCTGGGGTAAGGATGTATCCTTTCCCTTGGATTGTTTGATGATTTCATCCAAACGCTCGCCAAACAATCTGTCGCCAGAAATTGGCAAACAGGTTAAGTGCTTTTTGGAAGCAGAATCTGCGTTCCATTCCCGTAGCCACAAGGCCCTGCGGAGTACCACCACCGAATTGGCGGCTGCCACCGCCGTACGGCTCGCAGAGTCCAGGACCGCATTAATAGCGTAAGACGCAAATGCCGAGGTCTGAGTGGTTATGGACGCCACTTGTGGCGCGGACGTGCATGTGGCTGCTTCAATTTGCGCTTGACCTGCTGAGATAGCTTGTAGCGGCCATACGGCTGCGAATGCTGGGGCAAAAGAAGCGCCGATCGCTTCATAGATGGATTTCAACCAGAGCTCCATCTGCCTGTCAGTGGCATCCTTGAGTGAACCCTCATCTTCCACTGCAAGTATGGATCTAGCCGCCAGTCTGGAGATTGGAAGATCCACTTTGGGACACTGAGTCCAACCTTTAACCACGTCAGGTGGAAAGGGATAACGTGTATTCTTAAGGCACTTAGAAAAACGCTTATCTGGACAAGCAAGGTGATTCTGGACTACCTCTCTGAAATCGGAGTGGTCCAGAAACATACTCGGTGTACGCTTGGGGAACCTGAACCGGAATTTCTCCTGCTGAGAAGCTGACTCCTCCACTGGAGGGACTGAGGGAGAAATATCCAACATTTGATTGATGGATACAATAAGATCGTTCACTATGGCGTCCTCGTCTGGAGTATTAAGATTGAGAGCGGCCTCAGGATCAGAATCCTGATCAACTGTTTCCGCTTCATCAACCCGAGATTCCCCTCGCTGAGACCCTGAACAATATGATGATGTCGAGGGAAAATCTAAGCGAGCTCGCTTAGTCGGTCTGGGGCTGGGGTCTGTGTCAGAACCCTCAGATTGGGACCTATGAGATACCCCGGGAGGACATTGTTGGTCCAACTTAGGGGGGCCAGGGAATAAAGATTCAACAGAGTCCCTGTGCTGAGATATCGGCCTGGACTGCAAGGCTTCTAGTATCTTAGCCATAGTCTCAGAGAGTTTTGCAAACTCCGTCCCAGTCACCTGAACAGTGTCAGCAGGTGGCTCCCCCTGGGCCCCTCTTAGCAGAGGCTCTGGCTGAGCAAGTGTCACAGGGCCCGAGCACTGTGCACAATGAGGGTCAGTTACATGCGGCGCAGGCAGCATAATAAGCCTGTGTTTTGGCACCCCTGCCTTTTGTGGGCGCCATGCCATTATCTTCCCTGAGCAACACAATAGGGAATATAGCCAGAAATCAACTGTGCACTATACAGTGTAAAATAAACATATAATGTTACAGTACTGCACAATGGAGCTAGCACCACAGGTGCTGCTTACCACCCGCTTAAAGCGGTTGTGAGGCCACCAGAGTCCCTGCCTGGGTCTCCCAGACTTTGTCCCCCTCTGCAGCGTCCGAGGAGCTGACAGGAATGCGTCCTGAGGAGAGGAGGGAGCCGTGGGCGTGACCCAGAAAGTGCGGGAACTGGAGCCTGCACTGTGCACAGTGAGGGGAGTGGAGTATGCAAAGCATGCTCCAGCCCTCAGTGCTGCTCGTTCTGTGCAGCGTCCCGCCCTTCCCCTGCCTGTCAGGGCTATGGGCGGGAGGAAGGAAACTAGGCCGCAAGAAGCCGGGGACTCTAGTAATAAACGCGGCCGCCGTAAAAGCGCGGCCGGCGTAGAAGTCCCCGGCGCACTACAAGTCCCAGCCGCGCCGCAGTGTTTCCAAGGCAGCAGCGGTCAAAGCGGCAGTCCCTATACATAAACACACTCAGCCACGCTGAGTGTGTAATGGCACATATTAACCCGGTCGCGGTCCCCGGTGCACTAGCACACCCAGCAAAGCTGGAGTGTTGCTGTGCGCGGTCCCCACGGGGACACAGAGTACCTCCAAGTAGCAGGGCCATGTCCCTGAACGATACCCGGCTCCCATCCAGCAGGCTCCACAGGAGTTGTGGATGAAGCACGGTCTCATGTGCCTGGAGACCGATAGGATCCCACTTCCACCAGAACCCTGAGGGGGATGGGGAAGGAAAACAGCATGTGGGCTCCAGCCTCCGTACCCGCAATGGATACCTCAACCTTAACAACACCGCCGACAAGAGTGAGGTGAGAAGGGAGCATGCTGGGGGCCCTATATGGGCCCACTTTTCTTCCATCCGACATGGTCAGCAGCTGCTGCTGACCAATTTGTGGAGCTGTGCGTGCGTGTCTGACCTCCTTCGCACAAAGCAAAAAACTGGGCAGCCCGTGGGAGTACGGGGAGTGTATAGGCAGAAGGGGAGGGGCTTAACACTTTTGAGTGTAATACTTTGTGCGGCCTCCGGAGGCATAGCCTATACACCCAATTGTCTGGGTCTCCCAATAGAGCGACAAAGAAAGCTGCAAACTCCGTTCCTGTCACCTGGACAGCATTCACAGGTGGTACACCCTGGGTCACGTCTAGCAGAGGCCCCGGCTGTGGAAGTGCCACAGGGGCCGAGCACTGCACACAATGGGGGTCCGTGGAACCTGCCGGTAGAGCAGCCCCACATGCGGTACAGGCAGCATATAACGTCTGTGCCTTGGCACCCTTGCGTTTTGCGGACGACATGCTGTTGCCTCCTTGTAATCTAGGAGGGTATATAGCTGAGAAACACCAGCGACCGTACAGTGCAAAGTATTTGCAAACACAAAGAAGGGAATTTTGTTACTTACCGTAAATTCCTTTTCTTCTAGCTCCTATTGGGAGACCCAGACGATTGGGTGTATAGCTACTGCCTCCGGAGGCCACACAAAGCATTACACTAAAAAGTGTAAGGCCCCTCCCCTTCTGGCTATACACCCCCAGTGGGAGCACTGGCTCACCAGTTTTAGTGCAAAAGCAAGAAGGAGGAAAGCCAATAACTGGTTTAAACAAATTCACTCCGAAGTAACATCGGAGAACTGAAAACCATTCAACATGAACAACATGTGAACCCGAAAAACCAACCAAAAATCCCGAAGGACAACAGGGCGGGTGCTGGGTCTCCCAATAGGAGCTAGAAGAAAAGGAATTTACGGTAAGTAACAAAATTCCCTTCTTCTTCGGCGCTCCATTGGGAGACCCAGACGATTGGGACGTCCAAAAGCTGTCCCTGGGTGGGTAAAGAAATACCTCATGTTAGAGCTGCAAAGACAGCCCTCCCCTACGGGGAGGCAACTGCCGCCTGCAGGACTCTACTACCTAGGCTGGCGTCCGCCGAAGCATAGGTATGCACCTGATAATGTTTGGTGAAAGTGTGCAGACTCGACCAGGTAGCTGCCTGGCACACCTGTTGAGCCGTAGCCTGGTGTCGTAATGCCCAGGACGCACCCACGGCTCTGGTAGAATGGGCCTTCAGCCCTGATGGAACCGGAAGCCCAGCAGAACGGTAGGCTTCAAGGATTGGTTCCTTGATCCATCGAGCCAGGGTGGCTTTGGAAGCCTGCGACCCTTTGCGCTGACCAGCGACAAGTATAAAGAGTGCATCCGAGCGGCGCAGGGGCGCCGTGCGGGAAAGTAGATTCTGAGCGCTCTCATCAGATCCAACAAATGCAAATCCAATTCATATCGATGAACTGGATGAGGACAAAAGGAAAGTAAGGAGATATCCTGACTGAGATGAAAGGAGGATACCACCTTAGGGAGAAACCCCGGAATCAGGCGCAGCACTACCTTGTCTTGGTGAAACACCAGGAAAGGAGCTTTGGATGACCGCGCTGCTAGCTCGGACACTCTCTGAAGAGACGTGACCGTTACCAAAAAGGCCACTTTCTGTGACAGTCGAGAAAGTGAAAAAACATCCCTCAGAGGCCCCAAGGGCGGCTCCTGGAGAGCAATTAGTACCCTGTGCAGATCCCATGGGTCTAACGGCCTCTTGTACGGAGGGACAATTTGACCAACCCCCTGCAGGAACGTGCGTACCTGAGGAAGTCGTACTATGCGATTCTGAAAGAATACAGACAGCGCTGGGACTCGTCCGTTAAGGGAGCCGAGCGACAAACCTTTTCCCAAACCAGATTGCAGGAAGGAAGGAAAAGTAGGCAATGCAAATGTCCAGGGAGACACTCCCCGAGCAGAGCGCTAAGAGAAGAATATCTTCCACGTCTTGTGGTAGATCTTGGCAGACGTCAGCAGCCTAGCCCGTCTCATGGTGGCAATGACGACTTGAGATAATCCTGAAGACGCTAGGATCTCGGACTCGATGGCCACACAGTCAGGATCAGGGCCGTAGAATTCAGTGGGAAAAAAACGGCCCTTGGGACAGTAAGTCTGGCCGGTCTGAGGGTGCCCACGGTTGGCCGACCGTGAGATGCCACAGATCCGGGAACCACGACCTCCTCAGCCAGTCTGGGACGACGAGGATGGCGCGGCGGAAGCGGAGCTAAGCTCGCGTAGCACTCTGGGCAACAGTGCCAGAGGTAGAACACATAGGGTAGCTGGAACTGCGACCAATCCTGAACTAGGGCGCCTGCCGCCAGAGCACTTTGCTCGTGAGACCGCGCCATGAAAATCGGGACCTTGTTGTTGTGCCGAGACGCCATTAGGTCGACGTCCGGCATCCCCCAGCGGCTACAGATTTCCTGACACCATTCTGGGTGCAGAAAACTATTCCCCTGCGTCCATACCCAGGCGACTGAGGAAGTCTGCTTCCCAATTTCCTACGCCCGGGATGTGAACTGCGGATATGGTGGATGCTCTGTCCCCCACCCACATCAGAATCCGCCGGATTGCCTGGTAGGCTTGGCGATGCGTGTTCCGCCTTGGTGGGCGATGTCTGCCACCGCTGTGGAATTGTCCGACTGAATTCGGATCTGTTTTCCTTCCAGCCGCTGCTGGAAGGATTGTAGGGCAAGATACACTGCCCAGATTTCCAGAACATTGATCTGAAGGATGGACTCCTTGACCGTCTGAGAAGGGAAACGTTCCTGTCTAGGGACGTCGACTCCCCAACCCATTGGCAAAGCATGTCCCATTGAAGTGGACGCAGATGAAACTGCGCGAAAGTGACTGCCTCTGCATGAGACGTCTTAAGGGGTGCGACTGGCCTTGAAGGAGAGACTGCACCCCCGTCTGTAGTGAACGCTGCTTGTCCAGCGGAAGCTTCACTATCACTGAGAGAGTGTGAAAACTCCATGCCCAGATATGTCGGCGATTGGGTCGGTGCCCGATGAAACCTTGAAAAGTTGATGATCCACCCGAAACTCTGGAGAGTCTCCAGCGCCACGTTCAGGCTGTGTTGGCATGCCTCTTGAGAGGGTGCCTTGACAAGTGGATCGTCCTAGTAAGGATCACAGAGTGACCCTGAGAGTGCAGGACTGCTCCCACTGCTGCTCTGAACTTGGTGAAAACCCGTAGGGCTGTCGCCAGACCGAAGGGCAGGGCTACGCACTGAAGATGCCCGTCTTCAATAACGAAAACGTAGCAAACGCTGGTGCTCTGGAGCAATCGGCACGTGGAGATAAGCATCCTGATGTCTATTGATGCTAGCAAACCTCCTTGCGACATTGAGGCAATGACGGAGCGGAGGGTTACATCCGGAACCGCCTGGCCTTCACGTGCTTGTGAGCAGTGTTAGGTCCAGAACGGAACGGAAAGAGCCACCCCTTTTTGGCACCCCAATCAGATTGGAGGAAAAAAACGTGTCTTGTTCCTGAAGAGGAACAGGGATTACCACTTCTGCCTGCAGAAGAGCATCGGCTCGGTAGGGGGAGGGGGGGGGAAGTGCTGAAGAATCGCGTCGGAGGACGAGAACAGAGCTCTATCCTGTACACGTGAGACAAAATGTCTCTCACCCACCGGTCTGTGACCTGTGGCAGCGAAATGTCCCCAAGCGGGAGATTCTGCCACCAACCGCGGATGCGGAGAGAGAGAGCTGACAGTAATGAGGAGACCGCCTTGGTAGCGGTTCCTCCTGCTGCCTTCCTTGGGCGTGATTGAGCCCGGCCGGAATCTGAGCCCCTCTGAGCCTTTTGAGCCCTTTTGGACGAGGACAATTGGGACCTGCCCGAGCCTGGGAAGGACCAACCTCGACTGTCCCTCCAGGACAGCATTACTAGGGTAAGTCGCAATGCAGACATTGCGAGGTTAAGGACACCACCTGCGGCACAGATGTACATGTGCTCAAGACCAGCTGCGCAAGCCCAGCTGAAATAGGTTAGAGTGCCCATACGGCTGCGAATGCCGGAGCAACCGACACGCTGATAGCTTCACAGACAGATTTCAACCAGAGGTCTATCTGTCTGTCAATCGCATCTTTAAGTGAAGTCCCATCTTCACTGTAACTATGGATCTAGCCGCAAGCCTGGAGATTGGGGAATCCACCTTTGGACCCTGGGTCTAGCGCTTTACCACGTCAGGTGAAAGGGATAACGTGTATCCTTAAAACGTTTGGAGAAAACGCTTATCTGGTAAGCGTGGTGTTTCTGAACTGCTGCTCTGAAGTCAGCGCCAGAAAAATATGCAATATACGCATAAGTACTGAAAAAGGATTTCTCCTGCTGTGAAGCTGACTCCTCCAATGGGGGAGCTGAGGGAGAAATATCCAACATTCCATTGATGGACGCTATAAGATCCGTCACTATGGCGTCACCATCCGGTGTATCCGGATTGAGAGCGGTGTCAGGACCAAAGCCCTGATCAGCTACGTCTGCCTCATCATACAGAGAGTCCTCCTGCTGGGACCTTGACCAGTGATGAAGCCGAGTGTCGTACCCAGCGAGCTAGCTTAGGCTGTCTGGGACTGCCGTCCGTGTCAGAGCCTTCACCCTAGAATGCCTGGGACCCCCCCGGAGCACTGATTACGTTCCAAATGAGGGTGGCCAGGGAGCATTAATCAAGATTGCCCATGGCCTGTCTGGACTGCAAAGTCTCTATCCCATGACAATCCATCAGCCGAAACTGCAACTCCGTCCCTGTCCCTGGACAGGGTTCACGGATGGTTCCTTTGGCCACCTCTAGGAGAGACCCCGGCTGACCAAGTGCTACAGTGGAGCTTGCACACAATGGGGGTCAGTGGAACCTGCCGGTGGAACAGTATCCCGTGCAGGAAAAACAGCATAGGAAGCCTTGTTGCTTTTTTGCTGCTGTATTCAATCCATCTATGCAATGTACAACATACAAGCATAAACACTTCAGCACATGCAATACAAGCAGCATAGAAAGCCTGTGCCTTGGCACCCTTGCTTTTTTGCTGCTGTTGTCCAGCCATCTAGGAGCATATTGCCAAGAGTAGCGACCGTACAGTGCAATGTATAACATACAAGCGTAAGTACAAATGAACACTGCAGCACATGCAATACAAGCAGCCTAGAAAGACCTGTGCCTTAGCACCCTTGCTTTCTTGCTGCTGTTATCTCGCCATCTAGGAGGGCATATAGCCAATAGTAGCGACAGTACAGTGCAATGTATAACATACAAGCATAAGTACAAATGAACACTTCAGCACATGCAATACAAGCAGCCCAGAAAACCTGTGCCTTAGCACCCTTGCTTTTCTGCTGCTGTTATCTCGCCATCTAGGAGGGCATATAGCCAAAGATAGCGACCTACAGTGCAGTGTATAGTATACAAGCATCAAATACAAATGGACACTGCGGTATTTAGTGGGGTCAGCACTTCAGGTGCTGCTTACCGCCCGCCTACAACGCGGGTATGTGGTCGCCAGAGCCCTGTGTTGGTTGCCCAGAGCATGTCTCCGTTCCCCAGCTCGGACTGCGTGCAGGAATGGCTGCCAGCGTCCTTCTCCAGCTCGTGTGACGAGGGGCGGGCCGTGGGCGTGCCCCAGACAAGAGCGGGAAACTGGCGTCCCACTGTGTCCAGTGAAGGGGGCTGGAGAATGCAAAGCAGACTCCAGCCCTCTGTGCTGACTGTCTATACAGCGTCCCGCCTCTCCCCTGACTGGCAGGGCTGGAGGCGGGAACGAAACGAAAACTAGGCCGCAAAGCCGGGGACTCGAGTAATAAGCGCGGCCGTCCATGTGCACGGCCCGCGCGAAAGTCCCCGGCGCATCACAAGTCCCAGCCGCGCCACAATGTAAAAAACACCCAGCAGCGGCCGGCGCGGCAGTTCCCAATACATAAATTCACTCAGCTAAGCTGCAGTGAATAATAGCACGAGCGCACCGCGCTGTTACCCCCGGCGCACTAACACTCCCAGCAATGCTGGTGTGTGTGTGCGCGCTTGCCCGGGGACACAGAGTACCTTAATGTAGCAGGGCCTGTCCCTGACGATACTCAGCTCCATATCCAGCAGGTTCTCTGGGTCTGTGGATGGAGCCCGGTCTCAGTGCCTGGAGACCTGTAAGATCCCACTTCACCAGAGCCCTCAGGGGGATGGGGAAGGAAAGCAGCATGTGGGCTCCAGCCTCCGTACCCGCAATGGGTACCTCACCCTTACAAACCGCAAGTGGGGTGAGAAGGGAGCATGCTGGGGGCCCCATATGGGCCCACTTTTCTTCCAACCGACATAGTCAGCAGCTGCTGCTGACTAAAAACAGTGGAGATATGCGTGGATGTCTGACCTCCTTCGCACAAAGCAGAAAACTGGTGAGCCAGTGATCCCACTGGGGGTGTATAGCCAGAAGGGGAGGGGCCTTACACTTTTTAGTGTAATGCTTTGTGTGGCCTCCGGAGGCAGTAGCTATACACCCAATCGTCTGGGTCTCCCAATGGAGCGCCGAAGAAGGGAATTTTGTTACTTACCGTAAATTCCTTTTCTTCTAGCTCTTATTGGGAGACCCAGACGATTGGGTGTATAGCACTGCCTCCGGAGGCCACACAAAGCAATTACACTAAAAAGTGTAAGGCCCCTCCCCTTCTGGCTATACACCCCCAGTGGGATCACTGGCTCACCAGTTTTAGTGCAAAAGCAAGAAGGAGGAAAGCCAATAACTGGTTTAAACAAATTCACTCCGAGTAACATCGGAGAACTGAAAACCGTTCAACATGAACAACATGTGTACCCGCAAACAAACCAAAAATCCCGAAGGACAACAGGGCGGGTGCTGGGTCTCCCAATAAGAGCTAGAAGAAAAGGAATTTACGGTAAGTAACAAAATTCCCTTCTTCTTCGGCGCTCTATTGGGAGACCCAGACGATTGGGACGTCCAAAAGCTGTCCCTGGGTGGGTAAAGAAATACCTCATGTTAGAGCTGCAAAGACAGCCCTCCCCTACGGGGAGGCAACTGCCGCCTGCAGGACTCTTCTACCTAGGCTGGCGTCCGCCGAAGCATAGGTATGCACCTGATAATGTTTGGTGAAAGTGTGCAGACTCGACCAGGTAGCTGCCTGGCACACCTGTTGAGCCGTAGCCTGGTGTCGCAATGCCCAGGACGCACCCACGGCTCTGGTAGAATGGGCCTTCAACCCTGATGGAACCAGAAGCCCCGCAGAACGGTAGGCTTCAAGAATTGGTTCTTTGATCCATCGAGCCAGGGTGGCCTTAGAAGCCTGCGACCCTTTGCGCTTACCAGCGACAAGGACAAAGAGTGCATCCGAACGGCGCAGGGGCGCTGTGCGGGAAATGTAGATTCTGAGTGCTCTCACCAGATCTAACAAATGTAAATCCTTCTCATACCGATGAACTGCATGAGGACAAAACGAAGGCAAAGAGATATCCTGATTAAGATGAAAAGAGGATACCACCTTCGGGAGAAACTCCTGAATGGGGCGCAGCACTACCTTGTCCTGGTGGAAGACCAGGAAGGGAGCCTTGGAAGACAGCGCTGCTAGCTCAGACACTCTCCGAAGAGATGTGATCGCTACCAGAAAAGCCACTTTCTGTGATAGTCTAGAAAGTGAAACCTCCTTCAGAGGCTCGAAGGGCGGCTTCTGGAGGGCAACTAGTACCCTGTTCAGATCCCATGGATCTAACGGCCGCTTGTACGGGGGAACTATATGGCAAACCCCCTGTAGGAACGTGCGCACCTTAGAAAGTCGTGCTAGACGCTTCTGAAAAAGACGGATAGCGCCGAGACTTGCCCTTTAAGGGAGCCGAGCGACAAACCTTTTTCTAACCCAGATTGGAGGAAAGAAAGAAGGGTAGGTAATGCAAATGGCCAGGGAGACACTCTCTGAGCAGAGCACCAGGATAAGAATATCCTCCACGTTCTGTGGTAGATCTTAGCAGACGTGGGCTTCCTAGCCTGTCTCATGGTGGCAACGACCCCTTGGGATAAGCCTGAAGACGCTAGGATCCAGGACTCAATGGCCACGCAGTCAGGTTGAGGGCCGCAGAATTCCGATGGAAAAACGGCCCTTGGGACAGTAAGTCTGGTCGGTCTGGTAGTGCCCACGGTTGGCCGACCGTGAGATGCCACAGATCCGGATACCACGCCCTCCTCGGCCAGTCTGGAGCGACGAGTATGACGCGGCTGCAGTCGGATCTGATCTTGCGTAGCACTCTGGGCAAGAGTGCCAGAGGTGGAAACACATAAGGGAGCCGGAACTGCGACCAATCTTGCACTAGGGCGTCTGCTGCTAGAGCTCTTTGATCGCGAGACCGTGCCATGAAGGTTGGGACCTTGTTGTTGTGCCGGGACGCCATTAGGTCGACGTCCGGCCTTCCCCATCGGCGACAGATTTCCTGAAACACGTCCGGGTGAAGGGACCATTCCCCTGCGTCCATGCCCTGGCGACTGAGGAAGTCTGCTTCCCAGTTTTCTACGCCGGGGATGTGAACTGCGGATATGGTGGAGGCCGTGGCTTCCACCCACATCATAATGTGCCGGACTTCCTGGAAGGCTTGCCGACTGCGAGTCCCTCCTTGGTGATTGATGTATGCCACCGCTGTGGAGTTGTCCGATTGAATTCGGATCTGCTTCCCTTCCAGCCACTGCTGGAAGGCTAGTAGGGCAAGAAACACTGCTCTGATTTCCAGAACATTGATCTGAAGGCTGGACTCCTGCTGAGTCCACGTACCCTGAGCCCTGTGGTGGAGAAACACTGCTCCCCACCCTGACAGACTCGCGTCTGTCGTGACCACCGCCCAGGACGGTGGTAGGAAGGATCTTCCCTGTGATAATGAGGTGGAAAGGAGCCACCACTGCAGAGAGTCCTTGGCCGTCTGGGAAAGGGAGACTTTCCTGTCCAGGGATGTCGACTTCCCGTCCCATTGGCGGAGAATGTCCCATTGAAGTGGACGCAGATGAAACTGCGCAAACGGAACCGCCTCTATTGCCGCCACCATCTTCCCGAGGAAGTGCATGAGGCGTCTTAAGGAGTGCGACTGACTTTGAAGGAGAGCCTGCACCCCTGTCTGTAGTGACCGCTGCTTGCTCAGCGGAAGCTTCACTATCGCTGAGAGAGTATGAAACTCCATGCCAAGATACGTTAGTGATTGGGTCGGTGACAGATTTGACTTTGGGAAGTTGATGATCCACCCGAACGCCTGGAGAGTCTCCAGTGCAAAATTCAGGCTGAGTTGGCATGCCTCCTGAGAGGGTGCCTTGACCAGTAGATCGTCCAAGTAAGGGATCACAGAGTGTCCGTGAGAGTGCAAGACTGCTACCACTGCTGCCATGATCTTGGTGAACACCCGGGGGGCTGTCGCCAGACCAAATGGCAGAGCCACGAACTGAAGATGTTCGTCTCCTATCACGAAGCGCAGAAAGCGTTGGTGCTCCGTAGCAATCGGCACGTGGAGATAAGCATCTTTGATGTCTATTGATGCTAGGAAATCTCCTTTGGACAATGAGGCAATGACTGAGCGGAGGGATTCCATCCGGAACCGCCTGGCGTTCACATGCTTGTTGAGCAGTTTTAGGTCCAGAACAGGACGGAAGGAGCCGTCCTTTTTTGGAACCACAAAGAGATTGGAGTAAAATCCTCGCTCCCGTTCCAGAGGGGGGACAGGGATCACGACTCCTTCTGCTCTTAGAGAGTCCACCGCCTGCAGCAGGGCATCTGCTCGGTTGGGGTGTGGGGAGGTTCTGAAGAACCGAAGTGGAGGCCGAGAACTGAACTCGATTCTGTACCCGCGAGACAAAATGTCTGTTACCCACCGGTCTTTGACCTGTGACAGCCAAATGTCGCAAAAGCGGGAGAGCCTGCCACCGACCGAGGATGCGGAGGGAGGAGGCCGAAAGTCATGAGGTAGCCGCCTTGGAAGCGGTTCCTCCATTTGCTTTCCTGGGGCGTGAGTGAGCCCGCCAGGAATCTGAGCTCCCTTGTCCTTTCTGAGTCCCTTTGGACGAGGAGAATTGGGGCTTGCCCGAGCCTCGAAAGGACCGAAACCTCGACTGCCACTTTTTCTGTTGAGGTTTACTTGCTCTGGGCTGTGGCAAGGAAGAGTCCTTACCCTTGGACTGTTTTATGATTTCAGCCAATGGCTCACCAAACAGTCTGTCTCTAGATAATGGCAAGCTGGTTAAGCATTTTTTGGAACCAGCATCTGCTTTCCAGTCCTTTAACCATAAGGCTCTGCGCAAAACCACAGAATTGGCGGCCGCCATAGAGGTACGGCTCGTAGATTCTAGGACAGCATTGATAGCATAGGTCGCAAACGCAGACATTTGCGAAGTTAGGGACGCCACCTGTGGCACTGCTGGATGCATGATAGCATCCACCTGTGCTAAACCAGCTGAAATAGCTTGTAGTGCCCACACGGCCGCGAATGCTGGAGCAAACGACGCGCCGATAGCTTCATAGACAGATTTCAACCAAAGGTCCATCTGTCTGTCGTTGGCATCTTTAAGTGAAGCGCCATCCTCTACTGCGACTATGGATCTAGCCGCAAGCTTGGAAATTGGAGGATCCACCTTTGGGCACTGGGTCCAGCGTTTGGCCACTTCAGAGGGAAAAGGATAACGGGTATCCTTAGAACGTTTAGAGAAACGCTTGTCTGGATGAGCGTCGTGCTTCTGGATTGATTCTCTGAAGTCAGAGTGGTCCAAAAAAGCACTTAATTTACGCTTGGGATACAGGAAATGGAACTTCTCCTGTTGTGCAGCTGCCTCCTCTGCAGAAGGGGCTGGGGGAGAAATATCCAACAGTCTATTAATCGCCGATATAAGGTCATTAACCATGGCGTCACCATCAGGGGCATCCAGATTGAGAGGGGCCTCAGGATTAGAATCCTGATCACCGTCCTCAGTCTCATCACAGAGAGACTCTTCTCGCTGAGACCCTGAGCAGTGTGATGACGTCGAGGGTCTTTCCCAGCGAGCTCGCTTAGGCTGCCTGGGACTGTCATCTGAGTCAGAGACTTCAGCTTGTGATGCTTGAGACCCCCTTGAAGTACGGATTAGTTCCAACTGAGGGGGACCAGAGAGCATAGCCACAGCAGTGTCCATGGTCTGAGGAACTGGCCTGGCCTGCAAGGTCTCCAGGATTTTTGTCATAGCCTCAGACATTTTATCAGCAAACACTGCAAAGTCTGTCCCCGTCACCGGGGCAGGGTTCACAGGCGTCTCTGCCTGGGCTACCACCACAATAGGCTCTGGCTGACGAAGTGCCACTGGGACTGAACATTGCACACAATGTGAATCATTGGAGCCTGCCGGTAGATCAGCCCCACATGCAGTACAAACAGTGCACACAGCCCGTGCCTTGGCAGCCTTGCGTTTTGCGGATGACATGTTGCTGCCTCCTCAGAGCAGTACAGGGTATACAGCCAAGAAGCGACCTTACAGTGCAACTATATATATATATGGTACCAAGAAAAAAGTACACTAATATATCACTGAGGCACTAGTGGGGCCAGCACTACTGTGCAGCTTACCGCCCGCTTAGGAGCGGTGTGTGGTCGCCAGAAATCCCTCTAGTCTGGGTCTCCCAGAGCCTGCTGCCTTTCCCCAGCCAGAACGCATGTGTAATGGCTGCCGGCGTCCTTGTGGAGAGGGGGGGGCGGGCCCTGGGCGTACACCGACGAAGAGCGGGAAGTCTGCTTCCCCCTGTGCCTAGTGAGAGGGCTGGAGCATGTAAATAAAGCTCCAGCCCTCGGCGCTGCCATTGAGCAGCGTCTCTCCCCTACCCTGATTGACAGGGTGGGGGCGGGAACGAAGCGGCGCTAGGCCGCAGAAGCCGGGGGCTAAAGTTAGAAGCGCCGCCGCCGTAAAAGCGCGGTCGGCGCAAAGCCCCCGGCGCACCACAAGTCGCAGCTGCGCCGCCGCTCCAGGAGCGGTCGGCGCAGTAGTTCCCAACACACAACGTCACTCAGCAAAGCTGCAGTGACCTAACCCCCAGCGTACAGCGCCACTGTCCCCGGCGCACTACAACGCTCAGCAAGCCCTGAGAGTGTCCGTGCCTGCCGGGGACACAGAGTACCTGAAAGTTGCAGGGCCTTGTCCCTGAACGGCACTCCCGCTCCCAATCCAGCAGGTTCTATGGGTCTGTGGATGGAGCCCGGCCCCAGGGCTTGGGGGCCGGCAAGATCCCACTTCCACAGAGCCCTCCAGGGGATGTGGAAGGAAAACAGCATGTGGGCTCCAGCCTCTGTACCAGCAATAGGTACCTCAACCTTACAAGCACCACCGCGGGTGAGAAGGGAGCATGCTGGGGGCCCCATATGGGCCCTCTTTTCTTCCATCCGATAGAGCCAGCAGCTACTGCTGACTACAAACAGTGGAGCTATGCGTGGATGTCTGACCTCCTTCGCACAAAGCAGAAAACTGGTGAGCCAGTGATCCCACTGGGGGTGTATAGCCAGAAGGGGAGGGGCCTTACACTTTTTAGTGTAATTGCTTTGTGTGGCCTCCGGAGGCAGTGCTATACACCCAATCGTCTGGGTCTCCCAATAGAGCGCCGAAGAAATACCAAGTACACAAAAGGCACAAGTGGGGGTGAGCCCTTGAGGGCTGCTTACCGCCCGCTGAACAGCGGGTATGAGGCCGTAGAATCCCGTGTCTGGGTCTCCCCGTCTCCCCTCTGCAGCTCAGCGTGCAGGCAGGAATGGCTGCCGGCGTTGTGTGAAGAGGGGCGGACCGTGGGCGTGCCACAAACAAAAGTGCGGGAAACTGCGTCCCCCTGTGCCTAGTGTGAGGGCTGGAGTATGTAAAAAAGACTCCAGCCCTCAGCGCTGATGCTCTGTACAGCGTCCCGCCCTCCTCCTGACTGGCAGGTGCGGAGGCGGGAACGAGACGAACTAGGCCGCAAAAGCCGGGGACTGTAGTAATAAGCGCGGCCGTGATATATGCACGGCCAGCGCGGAAGTCCCCGGCGCACCACAAGTCACAGCCGTGTCGCAGTGCGACTAACCACAGCGGCCGGTGCGACCGTTCGCCCTAGTCTACCCACTCAGCCGAGCTGTAGTGAGGAAATGGCACAAGCGCAGCAGCGCTGATGTCCCCGGCGCACTAACACACCCAGCAATGCTGCGGTGTGCGCGCGTATGCACGGGGACACAGAGTACCTTGACGGAGCAGGGCCCTGTCCCTGACGATACTCAGCTCCATATCCAGCGGCTTCTCCAGGGGCTGCGGATGGAGCACGGTCTCAGTGCCTGGAGACCGGTAAAGTCCCACTTCACCCAGAGCCGTAATGGGGATGGGGAAGGAATCAGCATGTGGGCTCCAGCCTCCGTACCCGCAATGGGTACCTCAACCTTAACAAACACCGCCGACAGAAAGTGGGGTGAGAAGGGAGCATGCTGGGGGCCCTGTATGGGCCCTCTTTTCTTCCATCCGACATAGTCAGCAGCTGCTGCTGACTAAACAGTGGAGCTATGCGTGCGTGTCTGACCTCCTTCGCACAAAGCAAAAAACTGAGGGACCCGTGCTCCCACGGGAGGGTGTATAGCCAGAAGGGGAGGGGCCTTACACTTTTAAGTGTAGTACTTTGTGCGGCCTCCGGAGGCAGTAGCTATACACCCAATTGTCTGGGTCTCCCAATTAGGAGCGAAAAAGAAATGCCTGTGCTTACTGCTAATTGTATGTGATGGGGGAGGGGCGCACTGCATACTCAGAAATGCCTGTGCTAACTGTATGTGATGGGGGGAGGGGTGCACTGCATGATGCAGTGCACCCCTCCCTCCATCACATACAGTTAGCACAGGCATTTCTGAGTATGCAGTGCTCCCCCCCCCCCCCCCCCCCATCACATACAGTTAGCAGTAAAGCCCCCCTTCACATATAGACAGCTTATTACCTGCTCCGGACCCGGTGATTATCCTCCAGACGTCACACTGGTGCCTGCTGTGAGCTCTGCACAGGTTTGGATGTCCCAGCTCTTGGCAAGAAGCTGATTGGAGCGCGCGTGTTGTGACCCCGGAAATGCAGCTGTCGGCAGTTCCGGGTTCAATCAGCTCCCTGTGCCCGTTGCCTGCAGTGTATTTGTATCCGCTTTAAAGACGCGGATACATACAAATCAATAGAGGGGCGCCCGTGCGCCCAACACAACACCCCCCTTTACCCACCCCACCCCCCCCCGCGAAAAGACTGCGGATTTAGTGGGATAGGTAAAAAAAAATAATTTTTTTTTTGCTGCTAGAAGGTGCCGCCCCCCCCGCATCGCGCCGCCCTAGGCACCGGACCACAGGTGCCTAGTGGTAAATACGGCCCTGTATATTATATACATATACACACACACTCAGTATATCACAAAATTGAGTACACCCCTCACATTATTTATTGAGAGTTAAAAGACACTAAATTAACACTGTTACACAAGCTGCACACTGACACTGTACATTGTATCACAGGGTCAGACCTTCAGTGCTGTCCCATGAAAAGATATAATAAAATATTTACACAATGTGTGAGGGGTGTACTCACTTTTGTGATATATTATACATGCATACAAAATGATTAAAGAGGACCTGTCACCATTCCTGATGTCTGGTTGTGTAAGTAATTTTATTCTCTAACACAACACCCAATTTCTTCACAGATTTCCAGGAGGAATAAACAGAGGAACAGCACAATAAAATATTATCAAGATCTGATATTTTGAGGAATCCTGGGGCAACACTTACTGTAGGGGTTTGGCTCCGGAGTGCCTCATCTGGTGCACGGATAGATGCTTCCTCTGCTTGAACGCCTGTCCGCACTGGTCACAGATGTAATTCCTCTCCTCTGCGGGAAGAAATGGGGGCGTCAGAGAGAAGATCTTAGATGGGTACACGATGGCGCAGACGTCACTCACCGGTGTGAATCAGCTTCACGTGCCTCTGCAGGTAGCGGTCGATCATGAACACCTTGTTACACCCGGGGTGAGGGCACGGCCGCTCCCGCACCTCCTCATGATGCTCCTTGATGTGCTTCTATTAAAAAAAAAAAAATAAATAAATAAACTCATGATTTTTTTGGGAAAAATGAATTCTCGTTCAATATGAAACAAGGTAGATATACAGCAACTCAGTAATGGTGGGACTATGTGTGCGCCCCCTAGTGGAGGCCGATGGAGGAGAATTGAGTGGCCCCCAACTGTGCTATAGACTCCTCTATGAATGGAGACTCCTATAGAACACTGCCCGGATCATCAGCTTTGTTTGGAGGAATAACGCTGCGGTTATTTACCTTCATCCCATCCGCTCCTCGGTAGACGGCAGTGCAGCCTTGGTAAGGACACTTGTAGATAGTGGGCAGCTCCTCTCTGCAAAAGACACAAGACCCCCAAACACGTTTCATGACAAAAGGCCCATAGCTCTCTCCTGACTTCTTACATAGCTTAACTCAACATGTGCCAAGGGAGGGTTGGGAGGTCACCATACATTTTAGTCCATCAGGGAGGGTAAAGAAGCCCCCATACATATTAGACTGAGGTGGAGGGTCAGGAGGCCCCCATACATAGTAGACCATTGGGGGGAGGGTCAAGAAGCCCCCTTACATAATAGACTGCCGGGACAGAATCGGGACATCTCCATACATATTAGACCGTTGAGGATGGGTCGGGAGGCCTCTCCATACATATTAGAGTGTCGGGGGAGGGTTGGGAGGCCCCCCCATATATATTAGACCATTGGGGGAGGCCCCCTTACATATTAGATTACCGGGAGAGAATCGGGACGTCCCCATACATATTAGACTGTCAGGGGAGGGTCAGGAAACTCCCATGCATATTAGGGTCAGGGGAGGGTCAGGAGGCCTCCATACATATTAGACTGTCGGGAGGCCCCCCATACATTTTAGACCATTGGGGGAGGGTCAAAAGGCCCCCTTACATATTAGACTGCCAGGAGAGAAGCAGGACGTCCCCATATATATTAGACCATTAGGGATAGGTCGGGAGGCCCCCCCCCCCCCATACATATTAGACTGTCAGGGGAAGGTCGGGAAGCCCCAATACATATTGGGGTCGGGTCTGGGGGTAACTTAGACCTAAGAGAGAGTGTTGGGAGGCTCCCATACATATTAGACTGTTGACTGATCCTGTATGGCGGTCGGCCGGACAAGAATCCCTTGTATGAGGCACATAGTTGAGGCTGGATATGCCCCTGTCCCTCAGTCCATTCCATCAGGTCCCTGACTGCAGACATCACTGACCTCTCGCGCTTAATCTTCTTCTTCCAGCCCGGTTTTGGTCCCGGCTTCTTCCTTACTTTGGGCTCTTGGGTTTTCTGGCTTTTCCTCGGTCTGGTCTTTCTAAGCCGGGGCCTAGAATCCGGTAGAGAATAAAGTGAAGGTTTATACCCTACACAGCAGGCAGCCCGGCACAGGTTGGTTGCACAATGTCATGATCCGTGTGTCTCAATCACTACAGAATCGGGCAGATTGAAGAGACTGAGAGAAGACTCCTGGTAGAACCGGTCTCCAGAGCTCGGCCCGGGCTGTGATGGTGCGGACAGGGGTCCCCCAGTGCTCCCAGACAGAAATAAGCCACTTCACTATGGTTCTGCTCCCAGTCTTGAAGTTTGCACTGGAGTAAGACACGTCCCGTAAGAAACGTAACCCAACGTCACGTCCCAGAACCTTTACCTCTTTTCTGGATATGGTTCAAAGGAGTCATCTGAAGACAACAAGGCGTCTCCTCCGCGCTCGCCATCACCTTTGTTATGGAAGTCTCTATGTGATAAGAAAATGCCATTACAGTAGAGTGCGGGGCCCCGGACACCAGTATAACCCGTCTGACCTCCCACAGTCCACGCTGGAAAGAGAACTGTCGTACATACAAGAACATCCTCACCCGTCTGAGAGGTCGAGGTCCTCATCTCTTGTAGGATCGGTGGTGGCAGGAGATGTTCTGCCGTCACATCCTGCAGTAAGAAACAAGAAGAACGTATGTAACGAGCAGTATACTTCCCCAAAAATAAGCCCTAGTAGGATTTTACATGATTTTTGCAGTATGCTTGAAATATAAGCCCTAGTTACAGACATGGCCGGCATCAGGGGGAGTCAGGCGGAGCAATATCTCAGGCCCCCGACTCCCTTAAAGACCCCAGCAGTTGTATTCAGAGGTTAATATTGTGCAAGGACCTTGTCATGTGACCAAGGGTCTCTTAATTGCAGGAGTCTAAAACAACTGCACAGGAGTCAGGCTGGCATTAGGGAAAAGCGAGAGCAAACTGGGCAATTTCTATCACACACACCAGCCTGTTTTCTCTTCAGCTTCAGACTCCTGCAATTAAAAGACCTTTGGGCACATGATGTGATGTCACAAAGGTGCTTAAGCAGTCGTATCATCAGGATATAAATGTTGGGGCCCCTAAGGGAATGGGGGTGGGTGGGGGGTGCTTTCTGTGCTCTCCCTTCCTCCTAATGCCAGTCCTGCATACCAGCCTATTCAATTCAATTGTTTTAGACTCCTGGAATTAAGTGACCATTGGTCACATGACTGTGAAGTCACCAAAGGTCCTTAAACAATCTTAACCTATGGTTTTTTTAATTTGTGAAACGAATGATAAACTTCAGATGATAAAAGCCCCATGTGAGCGGTCTTGGTGGCTTAAGTAATGTGTTACGTCTCTGCAGCTGATCTGATGCAATATAATATATATATATATATATATACACATACATACATACATACACACATATACATATATATATATATATATATATATATATATATATATATATATATATATATATACACATACTAGAAGGTGGCCGGATTCTACGCATCGGGTATTCTAGAATTTACGTATTGTGTAGTTAATGTATGATTTTTGTTATATATATATATATATATATCTCTATCTCTCTATCTCTCTATCTATCTCTCTATCTATCTCTCTATCTATCTCTCTATCTATCTATCTATATATATATATAGATTGTCACAAACCACCGGGGGGGTCACTCAGAAATCCCCCGCGCTGGCTACCAGTACGTCACAATCGGGGGGTAACAAGTGGGGGTCACCCCTCCTTTATACCTCCCGACCGACAGACAGAGCACGTGACGCGCTCTCTAGCGCCCCTCTTATAGTCAGGCCAATTATGGAATTGCCCGACAATAAGCAAGGAGGCCGCTATACTACTTATGCCGATTATTGAAGGGTCCCCGGTGAGAGTAGGGTATATATTCCCCCGACCTCCGCGGGCGGAATATATAATATCTTCCCGAATCTCACTGGCCTCCCCACAATAATCCTTGGCACAACTCGCTGCCACCAACCGCTTCACGGTAACTATTAGCCGAACACACAGACGTGGGATTCAAGATCGAGATAACAGAACAGCCCAAGATTAATTATATAATTTAATCAGCCTAAAGCACACTAGAAACTACAATATATACAATAGGGAATCTACAGAATATACATATGTCAGAGTACAGTTACAATCAAAGCATGGGTTACAAACAGGCATACACAGTTCCAGCAGTTACCTTGTTGCGTCTGGCCACAGGGGGGCGCTGTAGGCCAGGTTTCTAGGAACTCCCACAGATGTTTCCTGCACGTGCCCCCAGCGAAAGAACCCTGGAAAATGGCCGAAGTAGGGTTATCAACCTGGGCAGATCCAGGTCCCCTCCTACCTTAGTGACCTCACAGGGAAGCACTGCCAC
Organism: Anomaloglossus baeobatrachus; assembly: GCF_048569485.1. Lineage (NCBI taxonomy): Eukaryota > Metazoa > Chordata > Amphibia > Anura > Aromobatidae > Anomaloglossus > Anomaloglossus baeobatrachus. Next base: position 186,979,587 of record NC_134362.1, on the reverse strand, counting down.
TCCCCCTGCATGGATCAGAATTATCCAGCAAAGGGGATATTGGCCATAACTTTGCCTGGGAGCGTCGTAGGCAGACGCCAATGCTCTCATTGTGACAGTTATGAATTTAGCTACAGAACGAGAGGACTCATGACCTGTCTGCCAGTTCCCCATTGGCTGATATCACGCCTGGGGCATTTCCCAATGTCCTGCTCCCATAAAAAGGGTGTGCCGGCATCGTCCACATGCGGAGACACCATTTTTATGGTTGCCATATTTATCGGAAATATGGCTTGCGAGATATGAACCATTTTTTACTGGAGTCGTTCTGTCTGGCTATTTCCATAGCCTGGCTAATGAGATACAACTCTTGTTACAGGGTGACGGCAGGGAGTCATCCTGTGTCCATTGTTCCCACACCACCTCATTTCCATATCACAGGACATGGCCATGGGATTTGTTGCTAAACCAGTTGTGTGAAGGAAAGGGGGGGTGACACCAGGAGAGGGCTTCCTGACATACTTGAATATCATGATTTATCGTCATCTCTCCGGATTTACCTCACACCTCCCCCCTTTTGAGGGCGCTAGGGGGCAGCACACTCCGGTGTTCCCCCGTGCGCCCGTCCGCGACCTCTCCTTGTCGGGACAGCCCGTCTGCGTTACCGTGGTCACGGCCCCTTTTGTGGCGAATGGTGAAGTTGTATTGCTGGAGCGCAAGGCTCCATCGCAACAATCGCCCATTCGTCCCAGAGACGGTGTGCAACCAGCTGAGGGGATTGTGGTCCGTCTCCACGATGAAGTGGCGCCCGTATAGATAGGGTTGCAGACGCTGCAGGGCCCACACTATGGCCAGGCACTCCTTCTCCATTGTGGAATAGGCCACTTCCCTCGGTAACAGCTTCCGGCTCAGGTACAAGACTGGGTGCTCTTGGCTCGCAGAGTCCACCTGGCTGAGCACCGCACCGAGGCCGAAGTCACTGGCGTCGGTCTGTACTACAAACGGCCGCATGAAGTCGGCTGCCTGTAGCACGGGCGGGCTGGACAGGGCGTCCTTTAGGGCCCGGAAGGCTGTCTCGCAGTCCATTGTCCAATCGACTGCAGAGGGCAGCTTCTTCTTGGTGAGGTCCGTCAAGGGCTTTGCCAGGCTACTATAGCATGGAACAAACCTCCTATAGTACCCAGCGGTCCCCAAGAAGGACATCACCTGCTTCTTGGTCCTGGGGGTGGGCCAGGATGCGATGGCTTCCACTTTCTCAGGCTCGGGCTTCAGTGTTCTCCCACCTACCCGGTGACCGAGGTACTGGACCTCGCTCATGGCCAGCTGACACTTTCCCGGCTTGATGGTCAAACCTGCCCGGTGGACCCGCCTGAGCACCTGTGCTAGATGCTCTAGGTGATCTTCCCAGGTGGGACTGAAGACGGCAATGTCATCCAGGTACGCGGCCGCGTACCCTTCAAGTCCCTTGAGCAGGGTGTTGACCATCCGCTGGAAAGTGGCAGGGGCATTCCTCATCCCGAATGGCATCACCGTGGACTCGTACAGTCCAAATGGGGTAATAAAGGCAGAGCGTTCCCTGGCCTTGCGAGTCAGGGGGATCTGCCAATATCCCCGGCTCAGATCCATGATGGTCAGGTACTGAGCCCCGGCCAACTGATCGAGCAGGTCATCGATGCGTGGCATTGGGTACGCATCGGCGACCGTGACCGCATTGAGCCCCCTGTAGTCCACGCAGAACCGAGTGGTTCGGTCCTTCTTAGGGACGAGGACTACAGGCGAGGCCCAAGCGCTGTTGGATGCCTGGATCACCCCCAGCTTCAGCATCTCGTCAATCTCCTGGCGCATGTGTTGCTGCACCTCCAGGGAGACCCGATATGCTGAACGCCGGATCGGGGGATGATCCCCAGTGTCCACGTGATGGACAGCCAAGTCAGTCCTTCCGGGCTGGTTGGTAAACAACCCCCGGAAGGGGAGTAGGGTGGCCCACAGCTGGGACCGTTGGTCCTCCAAGAGCTGGTGGCCAACCTCCACATCCTCAATGGATCCGCCTGCCCTAACCTGGGCTAGCATATCCAAGAGGGTTTCCGCTTCTCCCTCCTCGGGCAGGTTGCACACGGGGAGCGCACATGCCTCCCGCTCATGATGTGCCTTCATCATGTTCACATGGAAGGGCTTCCGCCTTCCACGGGCAGGGTCCAGGGTGACCAGGTACGTCACAGGGTTGAGCTGCTGGTACACAAGGTATGGGCCTTCCCAGGCTGCCTGAAGCTTGTCCTGTGGTACGGGGACCAGTACCCACACCTTTTGACCCACTTGGTAGGTCCTCTCACAAGCGTTCTGGTCGTACCAACGCTTCTGATCGGCCTGGGCTTGAGCCATATTGTCGTGTACCAGTTGCGTCAAGGCCTGCATTTTGTCCCGGAAGCGCATGACATACTCGATAACCGACACTCCAGGGGTGGCCAAATCCCCTTCCCAAGCCTCTTTCACCAGAGCCAGGGGGCCCCGCACACGTCGCCCGTACAGGAGCTCAAACGGTGAGAATCCTGTTGAGGCCTGTGGAACCTCCCGGTAAGCAAATAACAGGTGTGGGAGATACCGCTCCCAGTCACGCCCATGGGAGTCGACCAACATCTTAAGCATCTGCTTTAAGGTGCCATTGAACCGCTCGCACAGGCCATTAGTCTGTGGATGGTACGGGCTGGCCACCAGATGTCGCACCTGGACTTGCTTACAGAGGGCCTCCATCAGCTGGGACATGAATTGGGTCCCCCGGTCAGTGAGCATTTCCTGGGGAAAACCCACTCGGGAGAAAATCTCCAGCAATGCGGTGGCCACCTTGTCAGCCCGAATGGACGACAAGGCCACTGCTTCTGGGTACCGGGTGGCATAGTCCACTACCGTCAGTATGAAGCGTTTCCCGGAGCTGCTGGGGATGGCCAGCGGGCCGACCAGATCCACAGCCACCCTCCTGAAAGGCTCATCGATGATTGGCAGAGATACCAGTGGGGCTTTGGGGCGTGGCCCCGCCTTCCCCACTCTCTGACAGGTTTCACACGAACGGCAGTAGGCAGCCACATCGGCCCCCATTTTTGGCCAGTAGAAATGCTGGTTTAACCTGGCCTTGGTCTTAGCGATCCCTAGGTGTCCGGCCATCGGAATCTCATGTGCGATCCGCAACAACTCCGTCCGGAACGGATAGGGTACCACCAACTGTCGGTCCCTGGGCCACGCCTCCGGTGAACCCTGCTGGACCGTGGCCCGGTACAGCCGTCCTTGGTCCCAGACCACTCGCTCCGGGTCCGAGTCCGAGGGAGGCTGTGCCGCCTGCTCCTTAAGAGCTTTCAGGCTGTCGTCAGCTTCTAACGCTGCCTGAAACCCCTGACTAGATGTGGCCAGAGTCGACGAGACTGTCACATCTTCGGTCAGTACCCCGGGACCTGTGTCCTGGCCTCCACCTGACTCGGCTGCCACTTGGTCAGAAGGGGAAGAGCTATCGGACCTCCGGGAGGCCCCTTGGCTTCCAGCACTCCCACTGCGGGTGACAGCGGCCACAGCCGCTGCGACCGTGGGTCGTGCCTGCTCCTCCTCCGTTCCTGACCAAGTCGCCGGTTCAGGCAGACCTACCTGGCTTCCTGACACCCCGGTTGTGGGGGAACCATGCACCGAGATCTTACCTGGGAGCACTTCCGCTCCTGGACCGGCCCCAATCTCACCTGCCTGTTCCCCTCCTGCAGCAACAGAACCCCGCTGTGAAATCTCTGGGGACCCCACATTTGCTGTGGTAGCCCCCACCCCACACACTGGTCCTCCCCCTGCAGCACCCTGCTCTCTGCTTATCCCTGCAGAGGGCAACAGATCCCAGCTCACAGGCTGGTTACTTGTAGAGGCATTTTCACACCTTTCTCTGACCCCCTCCCCTCCTGTCACAGCTGCAGCTGCGTGTGTGTCTATGGTGTCTATGCAAGCAGAAATATCAGAGTTCACTCCCTCCTCCCTTACATCATTCATAGATAACACATTAACATTGTCAGGAGTCATGTCAGTACTGGCTGAAGGTTCAGCCCTTGGTTGGGGCCCAAACTGGGAGGTTATCTGCCCCAAATCTGTCCCAAGTAGCACGTTTGCAGGGATCCGATCAGTTACCCCCACCTCCCTCACCCCTCGCCCTGCGCCCCAGTCCACATAAATGTCAGCAACAGGCAGCGCCGGGTCAGTGCCTCCAATCCCGGAGACAGCGAGGGTTTTTCCAGGGATCAAGTCTTGGGGGGGACACCATCTCAGGCCGCACCAGAGTCACCTCCAAGGCGCTGTCTCGCAGTCCTATGGTCACAGACCGGCCGACGGTGACTGGTTGGAAGCTGTCCAGGGACCTACCACCACCCCCACCCACACAATACACCTTGGGCGGCCCTTGGGACGGGGACGGAGCCGGGGCCTTGGGACGCTGAGGGCACATGGCCTTGAAGTGTCCCGGTAGGTTGCACTGGTGGCACCGTCTTGGTTCCGCCACGGGCCTGGAGAGGGGAGTTGAGGGGGACACCCCCTGCAGTCTAGGGGCAGGTGGGGCAGTTGCAGAATTCATCTTACCCCCTCTCCAGGTGCTGCTGGTGGCCGCTCTCCTGGCCTCAGGGGCCCGGTTGTTGGTGTAGTCATCGGCAAGGGCAGCTGTAGCCGTGGACCCCTTTGGCTTCTGGTCTCGGATGAACTGGCGGAGATCCTCAGGGCAGTTCCACAAGAGTTGCTCCGTGATGAACAAGTCCAGGATCTCCGGTCCGGTGGAAAGCTGCAGGCCTTGGGTCCAGTGGTCGGCAGCTCGGGCAAGTGCCCGCCGGTGGTCAGCCCAGGAGTCCTTTGGTCCCTTCTGTAGGCTCCGGAACTTCTTGCGGTAGGACTCTGGAGTGAGGTTGTACTGTTGGATCAGGGCCCGCTTGATGGTGTCGTAGCCCTGATCTGCCTCAGCAGGCAAGTCCCCAAGGACATCCAGGGCCTTACCCCTTAAACGGGGGGTCAGGTATTTGGCCCACTGGTCCTTGTCCAGATGGTGCTGCAAGCAAGTCCGTTCAAAAGCAGTCAAGAAAGAGTCCAAGTCTCCATCCTTCTCCAGCACTGGGAAGTCCTCAACACGGACCTTTGGAAGTTTGGTGTCTCGAAGGTCACGTGTGGCTGATGAGGGCCGGAGCTGAGCTAGCTGCAGCTGGTAGTCACGGTCTGCCTGTCGCTCTCGCTCTCCACGCGCTGCCTGCCGCTCTCGCTCCGCAGCCTCACGCTCTGCGTGCCGCTCTGCCCTGCGCTCTGCCAGGAGTTTCTTGTAGCCCTTCTGGTCTCCAGCCTGGAGAAGGGCCATAGCCATTTGAAGAAGGCTATCCGAGCCTCCCAGGCTCGGTGGAATGGCACGTGGTGATCTGCGGCCCGCTGCGGAGCCTGGTGATTCACTGTCCATTGCAGAGCGGAGGGCTGGCATCTGGCTCGTTGAGGACCCTTGGGTGAGCTGCTCCTCATCTTGTCCAGCAGTGCCAGGTTGGGCAATGTCCTCTGCAGAGCTGTTTTCTGGCGTCGAGCTCCTGGAGGACTCGTGGGCAACCTCCTCATTGCTGTCCACAGCACCGTCCTCCCTCTCTTCGGCTCCTGCCTTAGCATTGGCCAGTTGCATAGCTCTGCTCCTGGTGCCATCAGCCATTCTTGCAGACTTTTGGTCACTGACACAGAACTGACACCTGATGCTTCCACACACCTTACAGTATCTGCACTCTGACACTCTAGTGTTGAGCTAGTCTGAAGACCCCAGCAGCCACAGCTGCTGCAGGCAGTCTTTAGTGTCTGGGAGTATGGGTCTCACACTCACACACACTATTATCTCGATCCCACCGCTATGCCACCAATATGTCACAAACCACCGGGGGGGTCACTCAGAAATCCCCCGCGCTGGCTACCAGTACGTCACAATCGGGGGGTAACAAGTGGGGGTCACCCCTCCTTTATACCTCCCGACCGACAGACAGAGCACGTGACGCGCTCTCTAGCGCCCCTCTTATAGTCAGGCCAATTATGGAATTGCCCGACAATAAGCAAGGAGGCCGCTATACTACTTATGCCGATTATTGAAGGGTCCCCGGTGAGAGTAGGGTATATATTCCCCCGACCTCCGCGGGCGGAATATATAATATCTTCCCGAATCTCACTGGCCTCCCCACAATAATCCTTGGCACAACTCGCTGCCACCAACCGCTTCACGGTAACTATTAGCCGAACACACAGACGTGGGATTCAAGATCGAGATAACAGAACAGCCCAAGATTAATTATATAATTTAATCAGCCTAAAGCACACTAGAAACTACAATATATACAATAGGGAATCTACAGAATATACATATGTCAGAGTACAGTTACAATCAAAGCATGGGTTACAAACAGGCATACACAGTTCCAGCAGTTACCTTGTTGCGTCTGGCCACAGGGGGGCGCTGTAGGCCAGGTTTCTAGGAACTCCCACAGATGTTTCCTGCACGTGCCCCCAGCGAAAGAACCCTGGAAAATGGCCGAAGTAGGGTTATCAACCTGGGCAGATCCAGGTCCCCTCCTACCTTAGTGACCTCACAGGGAAGCACTGCCACTCCCCCTGCATGGATCAGAATTATCCAGCAAAGGGGATATTGGCCATAACTTTGCCTGGGAGCGTCGTAGGCGGACGCCAATGCTCTCATTGTGACAGTTATGAATTTAGCTACAGAACGAGGGGACTCATGACCTGTCTGCCAGTTCCCCATTGGCTGATATCACGCCTGGGGCATTTCCCAATGTCCTGCTCCCATAAAAAGGGTGTGCCGGCATCGTCCACATGCGGAGACACCATTTTTATGGTTGCCATATTTATCGGAAATATGGCTTGCGAGATATGAACCATTTTTTACTGGAGTCGTTCTGTCTGGCTATTTCCATAGCCTGGCTAATGAGATACAACTCTTGTTACAGGGTGACGGCAGGGAGTCATCCTGTGTCCATTGTTCCCACACCACCTCATTTCCATATCACAGGACATGGCCATGGGATTTGTTGCTAAACCAGTTGTGTGAAGGAAAGGGGGGGTGACACCAGGAGAGGGCTTCCTGACATACTTGAATATCATGATTTATCGTCATCTCTCCGGATTTACCTCACATAGATGTTGTCGTGTGTAGTTACCAAGTGTTTGTGTAGGCGCTGTACATGTTCTGGGTGTTGTCTGGGTGTGACAGGGGGTGAGAGCGGAGTTGTGTGTGTGTTGCGTTTGTGGAGCGCTGTGTGTCTGTCGCGTTGTGTGTGTGTGTGTTGCGCGGTTTGTGTGGGTGTGGTGTGTTTTGGGGGGAGGTATGTTTTGTGCAATGTGTGTGTTGCATGATATGTGCGTATATTTATGTATGGCGCGGTGTTTGTGTGTTGGGTGTTGTGTGTGTGCAGCATTGTCTGTGTGTGTGGGTGTCTGTGTAGGGCGGTGTTTGTGGTTCCCAGTGTGTGTGTGGTGTGTTGGGGGAGGTGTGCACGTCCCATCGTGCTCCATCCGCCATGCTGCGCACCCCCCATCGTGCTCCATCCGCCATGCTGCGCACTCCCAAACGTGCTCCATCCGCCATGCTGCGCACTCCCAAACGTGCTCCATCCGCCATGCTGCGCACTCCCAAACGTGCTCCATCCGCCATGCTGCGCACTCCCAAACGTGGTCCATCCGCCATGCTGCGCACTCCCAAACATGCTCCATCCCCCATGCTGCGCACTCCTCATCGTGCTCCATCCCCCATGCTGCGCACCCCCCATCGTGCACCATCCCCCATGCTGCACCAGCATCAGCCTCTCTGCCCTCAGCATCAGCCTCTCTCCTCCCAGCATCAGCCTCTCTCCTCCCAGCATCAGCCTCTCTCCTCCCAGCATCAGCCTCCCTCTCCCAGCCTTCCCCAGGATCAGCCTCTCTCCTCCCAGCCTCCGTCCTCCCAGCATCAGCTTTCCCCTCCCAGCCTCCCTCAGCATCAGCCTTCCCCAGCATCAGCCTCTCTCCTCCCAGCCTCAGCCTCTCTCCTTCCAGCCTCCCCCAGCATCAGCCTCTCTCCTTCCAGCCTCCCTCAGCATCAGCCTCCCCTTCCCAGCCTTCCCCAGGATCAGCCTCTCTCCTCCCAGCCTCTCCCTCCCAGCCTCCCTCAGCATCAGCCTCCCCAAGCATCAGCCTCCACCAGCATCAGCCTCTCTCCTTCCAGCCTCCCCCAGCATCAGCCTCCCCAAGCATCAGCCTCCCTCGTCCCAGCCTCCCCCAGCATCAGCCTCCCCCTCCCAGCCTCCCCCAGCATCAGCCTCTCTCCTCCCAGCATCAGCCTCTCTCCTCCCAGCATCAGCCTCTCCTCTCTGTCCCCAGCATCAGCCTCTCTCCTCCCAGCGTTCCCCAGCATCAGCCTCTGTCCTCCCAGCCTCCCCCAGCATCAGCCTCTCTTCTTCCAGCCTCCCCCAGCATCAGCCTCTCTCTTTCCAGCCTCTCCCAGCATCAGCCTCCCTCTCCCAGCCTTCCCCAGGATCAGCCTCTCTCCTCCCAGCCTCCGTCCTCCCAGCCTTCCCCAGCATCAGCTTTCCCCTCCCAGCCTCCCTCAGCATCAGCCTTCCCCAGCATCAGCCTCTCTCCTCCCAGCCTCGGCCTCTCTCCTTCCAGCCTCCCGCAGCATCAGCCTCTCTCCTTCCAGCCTTCCTCAGCATCAGCCTCTCTCTCCCAGCCTTCCCCAGGATCAGCCTCTCCTCCCAGCCTCCTTCCTCCCAGCCTTACCCAGCATCAGCTTTCCCCTCCCAGCCTCCCTCAGCATCAGCCTCTCTCCTCCCAGCCTCAGCCTCTCTCCTTCCAGCCTCCCCCAGCATCAGCCTCTCTCCTTCCAGCCTCCCTCAGCATCAGCCTCCCCTTCCCAGCCTTCCCCAGGATCAGCCTCTCTCCTCCCAGCCTCCTTCCTCCCAGCCTCCTCCTCCCAGCCTCCTCCTCCCAGCCTCCTCCTCCCAGCCTCCTCCTCCCAGCCTCCTCCTCCCAGCCTCCTCCTCCCAGCCACCTCCTCCTCACAGCCTCCTTCAGCATCAGCCTTCTCCTCCCAGTCTCCCCCAGCATCAGCCTCCCCCTCCCAGCCTTCCCCAAGATCAGCCTCTCTGCTCCCAGCCTCCTCCAGCACGCCGTGCTCCTCTGCCGACACTCACACACACGATCGCATACACTCACACACACCCGATCCCGACACACACACACACCCGATCGCATACACTCACACACACAGACACTGACGATATCGCAGATACGCGCTCACATTCACAACATCCGGAGATACCACATGCTTCTGGCCATGTGATCCTCCGTCAGGTCCTCGAAGGTCACAACAGCACAGTATCGAGGCCGAGAAGCAAGCGATATCGCCGGATGCTGGGAGTGTGTGGATGCGATGTGTGTGTGAGGTGTGTGTGAGGTGTGTGTGAGAGTGAGTGTGATCTGATGTGTGTGTATGTGTGTGTGCTGTTATGTGTGTGCGTGTGGATCTTCCGCCGCTGCAGGACCTTGACGTGCTGGTAACTATGCTAGGATGGTTACCAGCGCATCACGTCCCCCACTCGCACGGGAGCCCACACCAGCATACGGCGGCAAGGCCAGCAATGCGAGGGTAAGTGTCGGCTGGGTTGGCGGCGTACGCTGATGTGGGCTCCCGTGGGGGGGTTGTACAGTACTCACCTGGGAGCCGTGACCGTGTCAGTTCGGGGAATGCGCGGGGGGGGGCAGAGCTAACGTCCATTGCGTGAGGGGGGCGGGGCGTGGCGTGGCCGAGTTGCCAATGCCTGCAGGGTGCCGGGGCGAGAGGCCAATCCGTGTGGGGGCGCAGCCTGGGCGAGCGGCCAATCGGTGTGGGGGGGGCGGGGCCATGGCGAGCCCAGCGGCCAATCAGCTTTGTGTCACCGTAAGGACACAATGTCACCGGAAGGACACAATTTTGAAGCAAGACAGACAGACAGACGCAATATATATATATATATATATATATATATATATATATATATATATATATATATATATATATATATATATATATATATATATATATATGTATGTATGTATGTATGTATGTATGTATGTATGTATGTATGTATGTATGTATGTGTGTGTGTGTGTGTGTGTGTGTGTGTGTGTGTGTGTGTATATAATATATATTATATATATATATATATATATATATATATATATATATATATATATATATATATATATATATATATATATATATATATATATATATATATATATATATACACACACACACACATATATACACACACACACATTACATGTATACATACATACACATATACATACACATACACACATACATACATACATACATACATACATATATATATATTTTCATCTCCATAAAGATTAATTGATGAGACATGTAAATTATCAGCGGTGTAAACCGTGATCAGCCCTGATTATCTTACCCTGCACTGCTTTTATCTCAGGACACGTGGCCATGGGGGTCTCCAGGGGCAGCGCGGGGCACCTGATCTGCACCGGAGGGGAACCTGCCCTTCCAATATCAGCGATGGCCGGGGTGGCGTCCGTCCTGTCCGGCAGGGGGTGTCCCAAGGTGGCAGTGTCTGCAGCTCTTCTTACAGTATGGAGCCCGTTTCCACTTTGTGCCTTTGGATTTTCAGTATTTTGCGACACTTCTGTGAGGTCAGAGTCTGTGTCCATGATGTAATCGTGCCCCTCGGCACATCCCCACAGTGCCCGAATGACGCCACAGTATTGTGCGGAGAGCACTCGCTGCAAGCTGGGTACGGAGGGGCATCGGCCTGCATGGCTGTGGGTCCAGTGTACAAGACCGGTCAGGCACTCGGGGCTGGAGGTGATCAAATCTGGAAACAAAGAAAATATGAAAATATGAAAAGAAGGGAATTTTGTTTATTTACCGTAAATTCCTTTTCTTCTAGCTCCTATTGGGAGACCCAGACAATTGGGTGTATAGCTTCTGCCTCCGGAGGCCACACAAAGTATTACACTTTTTAAAGTGTAACCCCTCCCCTCTGCCTATACACCCTCCCGTGCATCACGGGCTCCTCAGTTTTGGTGCAAAAGCAGGAAGGAGAAAACTTATAAATTGGTCTAGGGTAAATTCAATCCGAAGGATGTTCGGAGAACTGAAACCATGAACCAAAAGAACAATTGAACATGAACAACATGTGTACACAAAAGAACAACAGCCCGAAAGGAACAGGGGCGGGTGCTGGGTCTCCCAATAGGAGCTAGAAGAAAAGGAATTTACGGTAAGTAAACAAAATTCCCTTCTTCTTTGTCGCTCCATTGGGAGACCCAGACAATTGGGACGTCCAAAAGCAGTCCCTGGGTGGGTAAAAGAATACCTCAATAAAAGGAGCCGAAAACGGCCCCCTCTTACAGGTGGGCAACCGCCGCCTGGAGGACTCGCCTACCTAGGCTGGCATCTGCCGAAGCATAGGCATGCACCTGATAGTGTTTCGTGAAAGTGTGCAGACTAGACCACGTAGCTGCCTGACACACCTGCTGAGCCGTCGCCCGGTGCCGCAATGCCCAGGACGCACCCACGGCTCTGGTAGAATGGGCTTTCAGCCCTGAAGGAAGCGGAAGCCCAGAAGTACGGTAGGCCTCGAGAATCGGTTCCTTGATCCACCGAGCCAAGGTTGACTTGGAAGCCTGCGAGCCCTTACGCTGGCCAGCGACAAGGACAAAGAGCGCATCTGAACGACGCAGGGGCGCCGTGCGAGACACGTAGAGCCGGAGTGCTCTCACAAGATCCAAAGAGTGCAAATCCCTTTCACACTGGTGAATTGGATTAGGGCAAAATGAAGGCAAGGAGATATCCTGATTGAGATGAAACGGGGATACCACCTTAGGGAGAAATTCCAGGACCGGACGCAGAACAGCGTGACAGCGCTGACAGCTCAGACACTCTCCGAAGTGATGTGACTGCCACTAGGAAGGCCACCTTCTGCGAAAGACGTGATAGAGAGACATCCCGCAGCGGCTCGAAAGGTGGTTTCTGAAGAGCCGTTAGCACCCTGTTAAGATCCCAGGGTTCCAGCGGACGTTTGTAAGGTGGGACTATGTGGCAAACTCCCTGCAGGAACGTGCGGACGCCTGGCTAGACGCTTTTGAAAAAACACGGAAAGCGCCGATACTTGGCCCTTGAGAGAGCCGAGTGACAAACCCTTGTCCATTCCAGATTGAAGGAATGAAAGAAAGGTGGGTAAGGCAAACGGCCATGGAGGAAAACCGTTATTAGCGCACCAGGATAGGAAGATTTGCCAAGACCTGTAATAGATCTTGGCGGACGTTGGTTTCCTGGCCTGTCTCATGGTGGCAATGACATCCTGAGATAATCCTGAAGACGCTAGGAGCCAGGACTCAATGGCCACACAGTCAGGTTGAGGGCCACAGAATTCAGATGGAAAAACGGGCCTTGTGACAGCAAGTCTGGGCGATCTGGAAGCGCCCACGGTTGACCCACCGTGAGATGCCACAGATCCGGACACCACGACCGCCTCGGCCAGTCTGGAGCGACGAGAATAGCGCGACGGCAGTCGGACCTGATCTTGCGTAGCATCGCCAGAGGAGGAAACACATAAGGCAGTCGAAACTGCGACCAATCCTGGACTAACGCGTCCGCCGCCAGAGCTCTGTGATCCTGAGACCGTGCCATGAATGCCGGGACCTTGTTGTTGTGCCGTGATGCCATGAGATCGACGTCCGGCGTTCCCCAGCGGCGACAGATCTCTCGAAACACGTCTGGGTGCAGAGACCATTCCCCCGCGTCCATGCCCTGACGACTGAGAAAATCTGCTTCCCAGTTTTCTACGCCCAGGATGTGAACTGCGGAGATGGTGGAGGCTGTGGCTTCCACCCACTGCAGAATCCGTCGGACTTCTTGGAAGGCTAGACGACTGCGAGTGCCGCCTTGGTGGTTGATGTAGGCGACGGCAGTGGCGTTGTCCGACTGGATACGGATCTGCCTGCCCTCCAGCCACCGATGAAAAGCCAATAGGGCTAGATACACTGCCCTTATCTCCAGTATATTGATCTGAAGGGATGACTATCGGAGTCCAGGTTCCCTGAGCACTGTGGTGGAGAAAAACCGCTCCCCAACCTGACAGGCTCGTGTCCGTGGTGACCACAGCCCAGGTTGGGGGTAGGAAGGATTTTCCCTGCGACAGAGAATTGGGAAGGAGCCACCACTGAAGTGACGTCTTGGTTGCAAGGGAAAGAGAGACGTTCCTGTCGAGGGAAGCCGCACTCTTGTCCCATTTGCGGAGAATGTCCCATTGGAGTGGCCGAAGATGGAATTGCGCGAACGGGACTGCCTCTATAGCTGCCACCATCTTCTCCAGGAAGTGCATGAGGCGCCTTAAGGAGTGTGACTGACTCTGAAGAAGGGATTGCACCCCTGTCTGCAGCGAAAGCTGTTTGTCGCTCGGAAGCTTGACTAACGCTTGCTGGGTATGAAACTCCATCCCGAGGTACGTCAGTGATTGGGTCGGTGTCAACTTGGATTTCGGGAAGTTGATGATCCACCCGAACCGCTGGAGAGTCGCCAGAGCGACGGATAGACTTTGTTGACACGCCACCCGAGACGGGGCCCTGACTAGGAGATCGTCCAAGTAGGGAATCACCGAGTGGCCCTGAGAATGCAGGACCGCCACAACGGATGCCATGACTTTGGTGAAAACCCGTGGGGCTGTCGCCAAGCCGAAAGGCAATGCCACGAACTGAAGGTGTTCGTCCCCGATGGCGAAACGCAGGAAACGTTGATGTTCGGGTGCGATCGGTACATGGAGATAAGCATCCTTGATGTCGATCGATGCTAGGAAGTCTCCTTGTGACATCGAGGCGATGACCGAGCGGAGAGATTCCATCCGAAACCGTCTGGTTCTCACATGTCTGTTGAGTAGTTTGAGGTCCAGAACGGGACGGAATGACCCGTCATTTTTTGGCACCACGAACAAGTTGGAGTAAAATCCGCGACCACGTTCCTGAAGGGGAACGAGGATCACAACTCCTTCCATCTTTAGAGCGGCCACTGCCTGAAAAAGTGCGTCGGCCTGAGCGGGGGCCGGAGAGGTTCTGAAGAAACGAGCCGCAGGACGAGAGCTGAACTCTATCCTGTAACCATGAGACAGAATGTCTCTCACCCATCGGTCTTGCACATGTGGCCACCAGGCGTCGCCAAAGCGGGAGAGCCTGCCACCGACCGAGGATGCGGCCAGGGAAGGCCGAGAGTCATGAGGAAGCCGTCTTGGAGGCAGTGCCTCCTGCGGCCTTTTGCGGGCGTGACTTGGATCGCCACGCATAGGAGTTCCTCTGGCCTTTCTCCGGCCTGTTGGACGAAGAGGATTGGGACTTGGCGGAGGGACGAAAGGACCGAAATCTCGATTGGATTTTTCTCTGTTGAGGTCTCTTAGGTTTGGCCTGGGGTAAGGAGGAATCCTTTCCTTTGGATTCCTTAATAATCTCATCCAACCGTTCGCCAAACAAACGGTCGCCAGAAAACGGCAAACCGGTTAAGAACCTCTTGGAAGCCGAGTCTGCCTTCCATTCGCGCAGCCACATGGCCCTGCGGACTGCCACGGAGTTAGCAGATGCTACCACCGTACGGCTAGCGGAGTCCAGGACGGCGTTCATGGCGTAGGACGAAAAGGCTGATGCCTGAGAGGTCAAAGACGCAACTTGCGGAGCAGAATTACGTGTGACAGCATTAATCTCAGTCAGACAAGCCGAGATTGCTTGGAGAGCCCACACAGCCGCAAAGGCCGGGGCGAAAGACGCGCCCGTGGCCTCATAAATAGACTTCACTAAGAGCTCTGTCTCAGTGGCATCCTTCAGAGCGTCTGCAACAGACACCACGGACCTAGCCGCCAATCTGGAGACTGGCGGATCCACCTTGGGACAGTGTGCCCAGCCCTTAACGACTTCAGATGGGAAGGGGTAACGCGTGCCAGTGAGGCGTTTAGCAAAGCGCTTGTCCGGGACCGCTCTGGGCTTCTGGACAGCATCCCTGAAGTTAGAGTGATCAAAAAACGTATTGTGCGTACGTTTGGGGAACCGAAACTGGTGTTTCTCCTGCTGAGACGCAGACTCCTCTACAGGAGGAGGCGGGGGAGAGAGATCGAACACCTGGTTGATGGACGAGATAAGATCATTTACTAAGGCGTCCCCCTCAGGTGTATCAAGGTTAAGGGCGACGTCAGGGTCAGAGCCCTGAGCTGCGACGTCCGCCTCGTCCTCCAGAGAGTCCTCAAGCTGGGATCCCGAGCAGCGAGAGGAAGTCGGGGAAGAATCCCAGCGAGCCCGTTTAGCCGGTCTAGGACTGTGGTCCGGGCAGGAGTCCTCCGCCTGAGACCGAGGGGCCAACCTGGGAGCGCGCTGCGGCGCGGACCGAGAGGGGCCTGGAGGCGACGAGCTAACAGGGGCCGGGGCCTGTGAAAGGTCCGGTCTGGACTACAAAGCCTCAAGCAGCTTAGAAGACCATTTGTCCATAGACAGTGCAATGGATTGAGAAAGACTCAGAGTTTCTCAGCAAAAGAGGCAAACTCTGTCACTGCAGCCTGGTTAGGGGGAGCAAGGGGGTCTACATGAGCCGAGGGGCCCACCAATGTCCGAGGCTCCGGCTGAGCAAGCGAGGCAGGAGTCGAGCATTGCTCACAGTGAGGGTAGGTGGAACCCGCAGGTAACATAGCCCCACAAGAGGTACAGGCCGCGAAAAAAACCTGTGCCTTAGCAGCTTTGCTCCTTGTGGACGACATGCTGTTGTCTCCTAGGAGAGTGACCACTGAGGGTATATGGGAAATGGGTATACAGCCCGACCGAACAGATACATACATACATACATACATACATATATCTATCTATTCCGGCACCCTAGGGGGACCAGCACCGGGTGACCGGTGTGGCTTACCGACCGCTAACGAGCGGAGTGTGTCCTCCAGATTCCCTGCCTTGGAACCCCCGGAGCTGCAGAGCTGTTCACTGAGAAGCCTCCACCGGCAGAATGCCAGAAAATGGCTGCAGGAGCTCTCAGGGGAGGAGTGGAGCCGTGGGCGGCCCCAGCAAAGTGCGGGAATCTGGGGTCCCCACAGTGATCAGTGAGGGGGGGAGGAAGACATGCAGGATGCTCCAGCCCTCACATCCGACGTCATGTCGGTAATCCCGCCCTTACCCCTGACAGGCAGACCCGGGGGCGGGATTTTTGCGACTAGGCCGCGATGAAGCCGGGGACTAAATTTGACACCGCGCCCGACAAGCAGGCACGGTCGGCGCGGAAGTCCACCGGCCTCCTCAATTCAGCAGCTGCCGCGGCTTCCGGGAGGAAGGTGCGCTCCCTGCACAGTCCCCTATGGGGACACAGAGTAACTTTGAGTTGCAGGGCCCGGTCCCTGAGGTTGAAGAGGCTCCGGTCCGGCAGGTTCCCACAGGGGCTGCGGATGGAGCACGGTCCCAGCAGATGGATGACCGCTTAGGATCCCACTTCTCCCAGAGCCGCATAAGGGATGGTGAAGGAGACGGCATGTGGCTCCAGCCTCTGTACCCGCAATGGGTACTTCAACCTTAACAACACCGCCGACGTAGTGGGGTGAGAAGGGAACATGCCGGGGGCCCCGTGGGGGCCCTCTTTTCTTCCAACCGACATAACTAAGTATGAGAATGCATGAGTGGATGTGTGCCTCCTTCCACACAAAGCATAAAACTGAGGAGCCCGTGATCCACGGGAGGGTGTATAGGCAGAGGGGAGGGGTTACACTTTTTAAAGTGTAATACTTTGTGTGGCCTCCGGAGGCAGAAGCTATACACCCAATTGTCTGGGTCTCCCAATGGAGCGACAAAGAAAAGAAGGGAATTTTGTTACTTACCGTAAATTCCTTTTCTTCTAGCTCTTATTGGGAGACCCAGACGATTGGGTGTATAGCACTGCCTCCGGAGGCCACACAAAGCAATTACACTAAAAAGTGTAAGGCCCCTCCCCTTCTGGCTATACACCCCCAGTGGGATCACTGGCTCACCAGTTTTAGTGCAAAAGCAAGAAGGAGGAAAGCCAATAACTGGTTTAAACAAATTCTCTCCGAGTAACATCGGAGAACTGAAAACCGTTCAACATGAACAACATGTGTACCCGCAAACAAACCAACAATCCCGAAGGACAACAGGGCGGGTGCTGGGTCTCCCAATAAGAGCTAGAAGAAAAGGAATTTACGGTAAGTAACAAAATTCCCTTCTTCTTCGTCGCTCTATTGGGAGACCCAGACGATTGGGACGTCCAAAAGCTGTCCCTGGGTGGGTAAAGAAATACCTCATGTTAGAGCTGCAAGACAGCCCTCCCCTACGGGGAGGCAACTGCCGCCTGCAGGACTCTTCTACCTAGGCTGGCGTCCGCCGAAGCATAGGTATGCACCTGATAATGTTTGGTGAAAGTGTGCAGACTCGACCAGGTAGCTGCCTGGCACACCTGTTGAGCCGTAGCCTGGTGTCGTAATGCCCAGGATGCACCCACGGCTCTGGTAGAATGGGCCTTCAGCCCTGATGGAACCGGAAGCCCAGCAGAACGGTAGGCTTCAAGAATTGGTTCTTTGATCCATCGAGCCAGGGTGGCTTTAGAAGCCTGCGACCCTTTGCGCTTACCAGCGACAAGGACAAAGAGTGCATCCGAACGGCGCAAGGGCGCCGTGCGGGAAATGTAGATTCTGAGTGCTCTCACCAGATCTAACAAATGTAAATCCTTCTCATACCGATGAACTGCATGAGGACAAAACGAAGGCAAAGAGATATCCTGATTAAGATGAAACGAGGATACCACCTTCGGGAGAAACTCCTGAATAGGACGCAGCACAACCTTGTCCTGGTGGAAGACCAGGAAGGGAGCCTTGGATGATAGTGCTGCCAGCTCAGACACTCTCCGAAGAGATGTGATCGCTACCAGAAAAGCCACTTTCTGTGATAGTCTAGAAAGTGAAACCTCCTTCAGAGGCTCGAAGGGCGGCTTCTGGAGGGCAACTAGTACCCTGTTCAGATCCCATGGATCTAACGGCCGCTTGTACGGGGGTACGATATGGCAAACCCCCTGTAGGAACGTGCGCACCTTAGGAAGGCGTGCCAAACGCCTCTGAAAAAAGACGGATAGCGCCGAAACCTGACCTTTAAGGGAGCGGAGCGACAAACCTTTTTCTAACCCAGATTGCAGGAAAGAAAGAAAGGTAGGCAATGCAAATGGCCAGGGAGACACTCCCTGAGCAGAGCACCAGGATAAAAATATCCTCCACGTTCTGTGGTAGATCTTAGCGGACGTGGGCTTCCTAGCCTGTCTCATGGTGGCAACGACACCTTGGGACAATCCTGAAGACGTTAGGATCCAAGATTCAATGGCCACACAGTCAGGTTCAGGGCCGCAGAATTCCGATGGAAAAACGGCCCTTGGGACAGTAAGTCTGGTCGGTGCGGGAGTGCCCACGGTTGGCCGACCGTGAGCTGCCACAGATCCGGATACCACGCCCTCCTCGGCCAGTCTGGGGCGACAAGTATGACGCGGCTGCAATCGGATCTGATCTTGCGTAGCACTCTGGGCAAGAGTGCCAGAGGTGGAAACACATAAGGGAGCCGGAACTGCGACCAATCTTGCACTAGGGCGTCTGCCGCCTGCGCTCTTTGATCGCGAGACCGTGCCATGAAGGTTGGGAACTTGTTGTTGTGCCGTGACGCCATTAGGTCGACGTCCGGCACCCCCCAGCGGCGACAGATTTCCTGAAACACGTCTGGGTGAAGGGACCATTCCCCTGCGTCCATGCCCTGGCGACTGAGGAAGTCTGCTTCCCAGTTTTCTACGCCGGGGATGTGAACCGCGGATATGGTGGAGGCCGTGGCTTCCACCCACATCAGAATCCGCCGGACTTCCTAGAAGGCTTGCCGACTGCGTGTCCCCCCTTGGTGGTTGATGTATGCCACCGCTGTGGAGTTGTCCGACTGAATTCGGATCTGCCTTCCTTCCAGCCACTGCTGGAAGGCTAGTAGGGCAAGATACACTGCTCTGATTTCCAGAACATTGATCTGAAGGGTGGACTCCTGCTGAGACCACGTACCCTGAGCCCTGTGGTGGAGAAAGACTGCTCCCCACCCTGACAGACTCGCATCTGTCGTGACCACCGCCCAAGACGGTGGTAGGAAGGATCTTCCCTGTGATAATGAGGTGGGAAGAAGCCACCACTGCAGAGAGTCTTTGGCCGTCTGGGAAAGGGAGACTTTCCTGTCCAGGGATGTTGACTTCCCGTCCCATTGGCGGAGAATGTCCCATTGAAGTGGACGCAGATGAAACTGCGCAAACGGAACCGCCTCTATTGCCGCCACCATCTTCCCGAGGAAGTGCATGAGGCGTCTTAAGGAGTGCGGCTGACTTTGAAGGAGAGCCTGCACCCCAGTCTGTAGAGACCGCTGCTTGTCCAGCGGAAGCTTCACTATCGCTGATAGAGTATGAAACTCCATGCCAAGATACGTTAGTGATTGGGTCGGTGACAGATTTGACTTTGGGAAGTTGATGATCCACCCGAACGCCTGGAGAGTCTCCAGTGCAACATTCAGGCTGAGTTGGCATGCCTCTTGAGAGGGTGCCTTGACCAGTAGATCGTCCAAGTAAGGGATCACAGAGTGTCCGTGAGAGTGCAAGACTGCTACCACTGCCGCCATGATCTTGGTGAACACCCGAGGGGCTGTCGCCAGACCAAATGGCAGAGCTACGAACTGAAGATGGTCGTCTCCTATCACGAAGCGTAGAAAGCATTGGTGCTCTGTAGCAATCGGCACGTGGAGATAAGCATCTTTGATGTCTATTGATGCTAGGAAATCTCCTTGAGACATTGAGGCAATGACTGAGCGGAGGGATTCCATCCGGAACCGCCTGGCGTTCACATGCTTGTTGAGCAGTTTTAGGTCCAGAACAGGACGGAAGGAGCCGTCCTTTTTTGGAACCACAAAGAGATTGGAGTAAAATCCTCGCCCCCGTTCGTGAGGGGGGACAGGGATCACGACTCCTTCTGCTCTTAGAGAGTCCACCGCCTGCAGCAGGGCATCTGCTCGGTTGGGGTGTGGGGAGGTTCTGAAGAACCGAAGTGGAGGCCGAGAACTGAACTCGATTCTGTACCCGCGAGACAGAATGTCTGTTACCCACCGGTCTTTGACCTGTGACAGCCAAATGTCGCAAAAGCGGGAGAGCCTGCCACCGACCGAGGATGCGGAGGGAGGAGGCCGAAAGTCATGAGGTAGCCGCTTTGGAAGCGGTTCCTCCATTTGTTTTCCTGGGGCGTGAGTGAGCCCGCCAGGAATCTGAGCTCCCTTGTTCTTTCTGAGTCCTTTTGGACGAGGAGAATTGGGCCTTGCCCGAGCCTCGAAAGGACCGAAACCTCGACTGCCACTTTTTCTGTTGAGGTTTACTTGCTCTGGGCTGTGGTAAGGAAGAGTCCTTACCCTTGGACTGTTTTATGATTTCAGCCAATGGCTCACCAAACAGTCTGTCTCTAGATAATGGCAAGCTGGTTAAGCATTTTTTGGAACCAGCATCTGCTTTCCAGTCCTTTAACCACAAGGCTCTGCGCAAAACCACAGAATTGGCGGACGCCATAGCGGTACGGCTCGTAGATTCTAGGACAGCATTGATAGCATAGGTCGCAAACGCAGACATTTGCGAAGTTAGGGACGCCACTTGCGGCACAGCTGGATGTATGAAAGCATCCACCTGTGCTAAACCAGCTGAAATAGCTTGGAGTGCCCACACGGCCGCGAATGCTGGAGAAAACGACGCGCCGATAGATTCATAGACAGATTTCAACCAAAGGTCCATCTGTCTGTCGTTGGCATCTTTAAGTGAAGCGCCATCCTCTACTGCAACTATGGATCTAGCCGCAAGCCTGGAAATTGGGGGATCCACCTTTGGACACTGGGTCCAGCGTTTGGCTACCTCAGAGGGAAAAGGATAACGGGTATCCTTAGAACGTTTAGAGAAACGCTTGTCTGGATGAGCGTCGTGTTTCTGGATCGATTCTCTGAAGTCAGAGTGGTCCAAAAAAGCACTTAATTTACGCTTGGGATATAGGAAATGGAACTTCTCCTGCTGTGCAGCTGCCTCCTCTGCAGAAGGGGCTGGGGGAGAAATATCCAACAGCCTATTAATTGCCGATATAAGGTCATTAACCATGGCGTCACCATCAGGGGCATCCAGATTGAGAGGGGCCTCAGGATTAGACTCCTGGTCACCGTCCTCAGTCTCATCACAGAGAGACTCTTGTCGCTGAGACCCTGAACAGTGTGAAGACGTGGAGGGTCTTTCCCAGCGAGCTCGCTTAGGCTGCCTGGGACTGTCATCTGAGTCAGAGACTTCAGCCTGTGATGCTTGAGACCCCCCTGAAGTACGGATTAGTTCCAACTGAGGGGGACCGGAGAGCATAGACACAGCAGTGTCCATGGTCTGAGCAACTGGCCTGGACTGCAAGGTCTCCAGGATTTTTGCCATAGTCACAGACATTTTATCAGCAAAAACTGCAAAGTCTGTCCCCGTCACCGGGGCAGGGTTCACAGGCGCCTCTGCCTGGGCTACCACCACAATAGGCTCTGGCTGACGAAGTGCCACTGGGACTGAACATTGCACACAATGAGAGTCGTTGGAGCCTGCTGGTAGATTAGCCCCACATGCAGTACAAACAGTGTACACAGCCTGTGCCTTGGCACCCTTGCGTTTTGCGGATGACATGTTGCTGCCTCCTCAGAGCAGTACAGGGTGTCCAGCCAAGAAGCGACCTTACAGTGCACTATATAAATATATATATATATATGGTACCAAGAAAAAAGTACACTAATATAACACTGAGGCACTAGAGGGGCCAGCACTACTGTGCTGCTTACCGCCCGCTTAGGAGCGGTGTGTGGACGCCAGATCTCCCAGAGCCTGCTGCCTTTCCCCAGCCAGACCGCATGTGTAATGGCTGCCGGCGTCCTTGTGGAGAGGGGGGGCGGGCCCTGGGCGTACACCGACGAAGAGCGGGAAGCCTGCTTCCCCCTGTGCCTAGTGAGAGGGCTGGAGCATGTAAATAAAGCTCCAGCCCTCGGCGCTGTTAATTGAGCAGCGTCTCTCCCCTACCCTGATTGACAGGGTGGGGGCGGGAACGAAGCGGCACTAGGCCGCAGAAGCCGGGGGCTAAAGTTAGAAGCGCCGCCGCCGTAAAAGCGCGGTCGGCGCAAAGTCCCCGGCGCACTACAAGTCGCAGCTGCGCCGCCGCTCCAGGAGCGGTCGGCGCAGTAGTTCCCAACATGAAACGTCACTCAGCAAAGCTGCAGTGACCTAACCCCGGCGCACAGCGCTACTGTCCCCGGCGCACTATAACGCTCAGCAAGCCTGAGCGTGTCCGTGCCTGCCGGGGACACAGAGTACCTGAAAGTTGCAGGGCCTTGTCCCTGAACGGCACTCCCGCTCCAAATCCAGCAGGTTCTATGGGTCTGTGGATGGAGCCCGGCCCCAGGGCTTGGGGGCCGGCAAGATCCCACTTCCACAGAGCCCTCCAGGGGATGTGGAAGGAAAACAGCATGTGGGCTCCAGCCTCTGTACCAGCAATAGGTACCTCAACCTTACAAGCACCACCGCGGGTGAGAAGGGAGCATGCTGGGGGCCCCATATGGGCCCTCTTTTCTTCCATCCGATATAGCCAGCAGCTACTGCTGACTACAAACAGTGGAGCTATGCGTGGATGTCTGACCTCCTTCGCACAAAGCAGAAAACTGGTGAGCCAGTGATCCCACTGGGGGTGTATAGCCAGAAGGGGAGGGGCCTTACACTTTTTAGTGTAATTGCTTTGTGTGGCCTCCGGAGGCAGTGCTATACAC
Source organism: Anomaloglossus baeobatrachus (assembly GCF_048569485.1). Lineage (NCBI taxonomy): Eukaryota > Metazoa > Chordata > Amphibia > Anura > Aromobatidae > Anomaloglossus > Anomaloglossus baeobatrachus. The sequence goes on along the minus strand of NC_134362.1, from coordinate 186,956,688 downwards.
CCAATCGTCTGGGTCTCCCAATAGAGCGACGAAGAAAGGGAATTTTGTTTACTTACCGTAAATTCCTTTTCTTCTAGCTCCTATTGGGAGACCCAGACAATTGGGTGTATAGCTTCTGCCTCTGGAGGCCACACAAAGTATTACACTTTAAAAAGTGTAACCCCTCCCCTCTTCCTATACACCCTCCCGTGGATCACGGGCTCCTCAGTTTTGGTGCAAAAGCAGGAAGGAGAAAACTTATAAATTGGTCTAGGGTAAATTCAATCCGAAGGATGTTCAGAGAACTGAAGACCATGAACCAAAAGAACAAATCAACATGAACAACATGTGTACACAAAAGAACAACCAGCCCGAAGGGCACAGGGGCGGGTGCTGGGTCTCCCAATAGGAGCTAGAAGAAAAGGAATTTACGGTAAGTAAACAAAATTCCCTTTTTCTTTGTCGCTCCATTGGGAGACCCAGACAATTGGGACGTCCAAGAGCAGTCCCTGGGTGGGTAAAAGAATACCTCAAAGAGAGCCGAAAACAGCCCCCTCTTACAGGTGGGCAACCGCCGCCTGGAGGACTCGCCTACCTAGACTGGCGTCTGCCGAAGCATAGGTATGCACTTGATAGTGCTTCGTGAAAGTGTGCAAACTAGACCACGTAGCTGCCTGACACACCTGCTGAGCCGTCGCCCGGTGCCGCAATGCCCAGGACGCACCCACGGCTCTGGTAGAATGGGCTTTCAACCCTGAAGGGAGCGGAAGCCCAGAAGAACGGTAGGCCTCGAGAATCGGTTCCTTGATCCACCGAGCCAGGGTTGACTTGGTCCACACAAAGCATAAAACTGAGGAGCCTGTGATCCACGGGAGGGTGTATAGGCAGAGGGGAGGGGTTACACTTTTTTAAAGTGTAATACTTTGTGTGGCCTCCGGAGGCAGAAGCTATACACCCAATTGTCTGGGTCTCCCAATGGAGCAACAAAGAAAAACAAATCTCTCTCTGGTCCTACAATGTATGTGACTGTAGCAAACCCTGAGCTGTGAAAAGCAAGAAATCCTCCTTACCTGCGCAGGGCCCGGAGGTCACATTGTCAGGACTGTGCACTTTACCACTGAAATGCAAAAAAGGATCAAAAAGTCAGAAAATCGCTGACCCCACAACTGCGCATATATATATATAAAAATATAACACACGGGGGGGCTTCAGCTGCCATGAAAGCCCCATAATTGCACCCCGAGGTTGGTGATGCTGTGACATAAGACCTCCGATGTCTCGGTCACTATTGGTAAATGGCCGAGATGAGAGACATCTCTGATCCGGGACATTGCAGAATGTCATATGGCACAGCATAGAGCCAGAGCCATAAATGGACACTAAGGGGTTGTAAACTTGTGCTGCATACCATGTACATGGTTTACCTTACTGCACCCACCCTGTGGCGTTGCTGTGCGGAGCGGCTGGGGAGACGTTCACCCTCTGCATGAAGCTGCGTAGCACGCTGCGGCACTTGTAGAACTGGGCATGGCAGTCCTTGCACACGAACTGTGGCAGCCGGGGGTCCTGCCGTACCGAGACGCCAACCAGCTGCTGGAAATCGGCGAAGAAAACATGGTCCATCCGCCGCTGCCGCTCCGCGCTCCGGCCAGCGACCGGCACCTTACCGAAGACCTGGCGCAGGCTGCGGGAGGAGAACTTCCCATGGCACAGCCGGCAGTGACCGCTGCTCAACCTCTGGACCAAGCCTGAAAGGAACAAAGACGGGGAAGAGAAGGACATTATATCCACAACCTAAGGGGGGACATCCGCACAACATCTCACAGCCACAAAAAAGACAATTTTGTTTACTTACCTTAAATTCTTTTTCTTATAGTTCCGTATTGGGAGACCCAGACCATGGGTGTATAGCTTCTGCCTCCGGAGGACACACATAGTACTACACTTAAAAGTGTAGCTCCTCCCTCCTAGCATATACACCCCCTGGTGAGCCAGTCCCAGCCAGTTTAGTGCAAAAGCTGAAGGAGAATAGCCACCCACAAGTAGAACCGAGTAAGAACCGGAACAACCGGAAACTCTGTCCACAACAACAGCCGGTGTAAACACGCGGAACAAGGAAATTGCCAACAGGCAACAGGGAGGGTGCTGGGTCTCCCAAGACGGAACTATAAGAAAAAGAATTTACGGTAAGTAAACAAAATTCTCTTTTTCTTTATCGTTCCTTTGGGAGACCCAGACCTTGGGACGTTCCAAAGCTGTCCCTGGGTGGGAATAAACAGAAAAACTAAGAAGTAGGCAGAACCTAACTTCACAAATGGGCGACCGCCGCCTGAAGGATGCGTCTGCCCAAGCTCGCATCTGCCGAAGCATGATCATGCACTTTGTAGTGCTTCGAGAAGGTATGCAGGCTAGCCCAAGTGGCAGCCTGACAGACTTGTTGAGCCGTAGCCTGGTGCCTAAAAGCCCAAGAGGCACCGACAGCTCTGGTCGAGTGTGCTTTGATCCCCGGCGGGGGAGGCGCCTGCGTACTCTGGTAGGCGTCCGAAATGGTCGACCTAATCCAACGGGCTAAGGTCGGCTTAGAAGCAGAGAGACCCTTGCGCCGACCTGTGGTTAGCACAAAAAGAGAGGTGCACCGCCTAAGAACAGCGGTGCGAGACACATAGATCCGGAGAGCACGCACCAGATCTAGAGTATGTAGAGCTTTTTCAAAGCGATGAACAGGGG